>NC_087209.1:21033452-21040952 GCF_015104395.2 Macrobrachium nipponense | reverse complement strand
AAAACTTACCGGAACTAGGCAAGTATATTACGTTCAATAAAAAATTACGTAGTGTAGCTCCGTAATAATTCATCGTGTGTAATTAGGCAAATGAAATTTATATGAAACCCTTTGAACCTCATTATTAGATTATCATACTTTATTAAGATTTTGGAATGTCATTATGAACCAGTGATGTGCTGACTATCAGAATTTAAAATAATAATAATAATAATAATAATAATAATAATAATAATAATAATGAAGGTAACTGTGACGTCCTTTTTATGTTGCATTTTATTATATAGGCGGATGGTAGTTGTTTGTCCAGGATTTAAATTTTATCCTCATATATATATAATATATATATATATATATATATATATATATATATATAATATATATGCTAGAAGTATGTTGTAATTGTAAACTATTTTCACTAACTTTACATGATTTTACTGTGGATTCAGTTGAGCTAAACACTGAACGAGAGAGAGAGAGAGAGAGAGAGAGAGAGAGAGATAACCCCTGTTGCGCTTACACAGGAAGTTGATAGTATGATGTGTAGCAGGTGTACGTACTACACACACGTGTGTGGCGTGTGCGTTTGTACATGTGCATATGTGCGTCTGTGTGTATGTGTGTGTTTCGCCGGTTCGCCACACCGTAATTGCTTTTTCCGGTGGGTATGAGACACAGGAGTTTGTTGGTCGGTATTGCCTCCCCCCCCCACTTACCCCCCACTTCCCCCTCCCACTTCCCCACTTCTTCGCCTCCCTCTCTTGGCGATTTCCTTTTCGTTCGTTGACTGCGGTTTTTCACTTATCTTGTATTTGATGCTTTATGTCTCGGCTTTGTTCTCTCTCTCTCTCTCTCTCTCTCTCTCTCTGGGTTTGTGCTCGTATATAATATATATATATATATATATATATATATATATATATATATATATATATATATATATCTAAATAGTTTATAAATTATAAATATAAACATACATTCATACATAATTGTCTGTATTTATGTATGTATGTATGTATCTAGTTACATAAATACTTGTGTGTATACTCTCTCTTAATGAAGAAAAGAATTAGATATTCAGAACATTCGAGTCTAACTTCTTTTTTTAAAAATATAATACGTAATTCATGATGTTACTCTCTGGGTCTCTTTCCTTGTCATTTTTGTATTTGAAAGATGGTCTCTTGAGCGCATAGTGCTTTCATTTATTTAAATACAATACGAAATTTGCGTTGTAGTTTGGATGCCGCTTGTTTTATTCATTTAGTGCCTTTGTCTCTGTCTCTACCAAACAGCACTTGTGACTGAATATAAGAGTTACCGATATATATATTTTTATTTAATAAAAATTAAGCTCAAGTTTTTAACGGGAGAAATTGCTGAAAGTATTCCAAGTCACAGTTATTATTGTAAAGTGTTAGGATGAAAAATCGGCGTAATTCATGTTACCGTTAAAGTTCAATTGTCAAATGAATGTCATTACGTATTTAACTCGTGTAAGTTTATTTACCATCACGATGAATATATATGAATTGACTGTCAAACTTTCTAATTTCCTTTTGCATTTTATTGGCTGGATTATTGTTTGTCTTATTTGATTTCCATGTAAAACCTCGTTTATAGGATGGGACATTGAGATTATGTATTTTCTTTTGGTTTTATTTTTATGCAACTTTCCCCTTCTGCCTATTTTAGCAAGGCCTCTTTGGGAAGTAACGTGTTATCATAAATGTTCGAAGGTTTACATAAATCTCATTATTCTTTAACATATGCGTTTATTTTTTTAAAAATATATTGGGAAATATATTGCTTGATTGTCAAGGTGAAATTTTCTATTGCCTTTTATTGTCTAGACTTTTTGTGTTGTCTTATTGATTTAATTCAAATTTAAATATGTAAATTCTTGTTCTTTAGCTGACGCACGGAAAATATTTTATTTTCTTGTTTATTTTTATAACTTTCTCTCCGTTCAGTTTAACGCTGTTGATTTCCATGTGAAGCCCCTTTCTTTGCCCAAAGCACTGTGCTTATTTACTTTATTTTAGATTTGTTGATTTTATTTTCGTTTATTTCACTTTCCCTTCGTTCAGTTTAACGCTTTTGGTTTTCAGGCAAGTCCTCCTTTTTTTTTCTTTTTTTTGTGACTGGAGCACTGAGTGTATTTATTTTAATTTTAATGATTTATTAAATTGTCACTCCATTCAATTTAACTCCTCTTACTTGGTCTGGAACACTGAGTTTATTTAATTTATTTTATTTTCATTCATTTTATTTTTTATTTAACTTCCCCCATCTTTAAGTTTAACGCTGTTGATTTTCACGTAAGGCCTTACTTGAACTAGAGCACCGAGTATATTTATTTTTATTTTTATCTTATTTTTATTTATTTACCTTTCCCTCCGTTCATATTTTTTTTTTTTTAGCAAGGCCTCATTTGAGGCTCCTCCACTCTTCCACTGAGGAAGTCATCAGGAAGGAGGGATACCTTGTTTCTTTGTTGAGGCCTAATGAGCCCTAACTGTCTTTAATGGGTGTGCTTGAGTGGATTCTAAGGATATAGGGAGTCGCGTCGTGTGTGTGTGTGTGTGTGTGTGTGTGTGTTTTTTTTTTTTTTTTTTTTGGGGGGGGGGGGTTGGGGTTGGTGTGGGGTGGGGTGTGTGTGTGTGTGGAGCATCAGTGAGAGAGCCGCGTATGTTCGTTCGTCTGGCTGTCTGTGCGTCTGTCAGCTTAGGAGAGAGAGAGAGAGAGAGAGAGAGAGAGAGAGAGAGAGAGAGAGAGAGAGAGAGTGTCGTTAGCACAAATAAATTGTCATGAACGAAAAGATTGTGTGTGGCTTCGATGGAGAATTGAGAGAGAGAGAGAGATTGTAAGCACGACTAAATTGTCATGAACGAGAAGATTGTATGTTCGTAGTTATCGTGAAGAATTCTGAGAAAAGGTAAGTTTGTTCGCTTGTAAGTGAGAGAGAGAGAGAGAGAGAGAGAGAGAGAGAGAGAGAGAGAGAGAGGAGAATACCTTAAATTGAAAGCAATTTTTTTTTTTTTTTTTTTTTTTTTTTTTTTTTTTTTTTTTTTGTAGGAGGTTCTCTCTTGAAGCTCGACAGGACGTACACTTCCTGTGAAGTGGAGGTCTGGGAAAGAATTAAGGCAGGTCGGTGTGTTTTGTAGTGGTGCTTGAACAGGGGCCGATTCTGTTGCTGTTGTAGCTTTTGTTGTCGTTGTTGTTGGGTTCAACTGGTCTGAAGGAACCTGTATGATTGCGGACTTGTTAATCATGTTCAACTTTATTTATTCATTATAAAGCCCTAGCTTTTTAAGGGGTCCTTATGATTTTAGACATATAATAAAGCTCTCTCTCTCTCTCTCTCTCTCTCTCTCTCTCTCTCTCTCTCTCTCTCTCTCTCTCTCTCTCTTTTCCAAGAACGCGAATGTTTCATGATCAAATGAATATTAGCATATTTAACCCTGTGCCTGACTCAGGGCATAAATGTTTGATGTCATTGAGTAGGAGAGGCAATTGCTAGATTATTGCACTATCCTACAGTGTCTTAGAGACCATACTTACTTGTGTGTAATCAGTGCCTAAGTTCCTCCTCACTCACCCACGTGAGACCTGGGAAAGCAAGGCAATGGGTACTGATGACTCGGCCGGATAACACTCCCAGGGACAGTAAGGTTGTGTGTCCGTCTTATCAACGACTCGAGGTTGAACTGAACTTTTAACGATGCAGTGGTTAGTCATTGTTATATCACCATAGCTACCATGACCCCTAAGACAGATGATCTAGCTGCATTCTTTGATTTAGCCAACAATGACCTCTTGTGTATTTCTGGTGACAGAAGTTCACTCTCGATGTTGATCGGAAGTCACGTAAAGCCATTGGTCCCGTTGCCGAATAACCACTGGCTCCATGCAACGTAAAAGCACCATACAAACAAACAAACATATTCACTTTCTTCCATCTGACTTTCCACCCTCTCTAACAATTGTTTCAATAGCGCATCTGGGAGGTTTTCCTCCTGTTACACCTTTCAAACCTTCTTCCTGTCAATTTCCCTTTCAACGGTGAATGACCTCATAGGTCCCCCTACTTGTGGCCCCGGCCTAAATTCTATGTTCAGTTCTGTTTATCAAAAAATGTTCCCCACTCAACGAACCCAGGGCTTCGGGGAAGCGAAAGTTTATAGTTTTAATATGGGAGTAAAATATCTTAACGTTTCAGCAAGATTAACCATATCCATTAAAAACCACACAAGCACAGCAAACGAAGCAGCTCTCTCTCTCTCTCTCTCTCTCTCTCTCTCTCTCTCTCTCTCTCTCTCTCTCTCTCTCTCTCTCTCTAACCAGTTCATATAAATATGGAAAAAGAAGATTCATATGCACTACAACAGCGAAATGCATTTAGACCCGCAACAAAAGATGAATAAAAAAAGGAAAAAGTCATAAATACAAAAACCAATTCTCATAGATATTGAACGAAACAAGTTCCATATGCATTACAACAGCGAGATGCATTTAAGACTCGCAACAAAAGATAAATAAATAAAGGATAGGGAATAAATGAGTACAAAAACCAATTCTTATAAAAATTGAAGTAAACAATATTCATATGCATTACAACAACGAGATGCAGTTAAGACTCGCAACAACAACAAAAATAAATGAAAAAGGAAACGAAGTGAGTAAATAAATAAAGAGTTGCAAGAACGTTGCTATAATATTTTCCGTTTTCCCCCTTTGTTAGCCCGGTGAGAAAGAGCGATTATTTTCTTTATATTGTTATTGGGTGTTATTGTATCGCGCTGTTCGCATTTCTGCATTCGATAATTATCTGAACCTGGAGCCTTTGATCGTTATTCGTGTTCCATTATTTCTTTGTTGTTCAGGTTTACAACGGCAGTAACAGGCTTTCCTCTTTTTTGTCGAGGAATTTAGATATTTTCTTTGTTCAGTCCGTAATGTTCATTTGTTGCCCACCGTATTTATATTTGTGCCGTTTCGGTGCGTAATATTGTACGTTTCCATTTGCTAAACTATATACAGGGTGATTTCCCCTGTTAAAATTACAGTACTGCACGTGTAATGTAGGATAAGGTTTGGGTCATTCAAAATTAATCACCAACGGGTGATTTGGAATCCAAGGATGTACTATGGCCAGGGATGCCTGCTTAATTTGGGAGTGCAAATTGAGCGCAATATCCTTATAGTTATCAAATTGGCTAGAGTATTTTTATAACAATGGAACCTCTCCGATGAACTGCATGTACTTAGTAGAAACCTGGGTTGGTTATATCATTAGCATACCTTTGCCTTTTAACTTGTATTAATTATGCCATCAGCATAACTTCGATAGTAGCTTTTATCTGTTAAGGACGAGCGTTCTCTTAATCTTATTAATTACAATTGAAGGTTATAAAAGAATACGTAATTGACTTGAACGTGAAGATCACTGAGGTATAGATTTTTAATTTAACGCTATCGTTACGATCCGCTGAAGCCTGTGGGAGGTTAATGATTAATCATCCTTATTTTGGTCTTATTTCAAGATGTTTTCAATTGAATGTGCTTAAATACGTTTTTTTTTTAACTGAGATCTCTCGTTAAACCCAACTGATACGCTATTATTATTAATCAGTAATATTCCATTTGAACACTGATAACCGAGGTTAAACTTAGTCTTTTTATTGTTTTGAGAATAAAATTAACAACTGAAAATAGAATTAACAACTTACGAAAACTGCGCATTGTAATTTAGAGGATGATATCAGCGTTCCATGGAAGAGACATTTTATTAATAAAAGACATTTTTATTAATAAAAGGCCTTGTTGAATAAATAACCCTACACGTAACCGCTGATGAGAAGTCGTAACCTCATAAGGACTAAGTGACCTTTGGATTGGTACTCTGATCTGAACGGTCTTCTCATTAGCGTAGCCTTCGTAGTAAAGCAACAAAGGAAAACATAAAAAGAAACAGAAAGAAACATAATTGCTTGACAGTATTCTTTCTCAGGTAATGGCGAATGTTCGTGCAAATATCGCCGGCGAATAGGCGGCCTAATGGAGAGAGAGAGAGGAAGTTGGCGGTTCGCTTCAACGAGTCTTTCTTGTCTCGGGGCTTCTCAAGGACGCCTCCCCCGAAAGTTGTTCCTTTAAAGCCGTTCCTTTTGTTCCTTAGAGCTGTTCCTTTTCTCTCAAAGGCTCATATTGTCCTTTATCGTGTTTTTTTTTCGTGACTCAGCAACGCTTATGATGTTTATGAATTGCCCTGTGTCGTCATTTCTGTTTTCGTCAAGTAATTGTGTTGTTGATGAAGTTGTTTTAACAGTAGCTTTTTTTTTTCTTTTTTTTTGAATCGGTTGCTGTCGTCATTTTCTGACTGATTTCTGAGAATGTAGCTGTTATTGTTGTGATTGTCAGTTAATTGAGTTGTATACGTGTTTTTGTTTTGCCAGTGCATCGTGTTTGGGAGTTGGTCTTGTTGTCATTTCTGATGTAGATCTCTGACGATTGCATCATTGTAATAATTGTTCTTGCAGCTTCCGCCTTCTGTGTTTTGCATGTTTTTCATATTGTTTTGTCTTCGTTGCTCAAGGTTTTTGTCGTGTTCTAATTAATTGATTGATGAATTGTTTACCCTTTTTTTTTTAGATCGGCTTTGTCGTTCATATTTCAAGTCTTGCCTAACTTTTGATAGTATGTTTAATGTTCATTTTATATAAGATACTGATAAGAGGCGTGTTCAAGATTTTTCTCTGTATCATAGAATATTGTTAGAATCCGTAAAATAGTCCGTTTATTTGCTAAGTGGTGTGTGTCTAGACAATGCATGGATGACTTGACAAGTCATCACTATTCTGTAACTTTTTGTTTCACAATTCTTCAGGAGTTCCTCATGAATGACACTATCATTATGAATTTGTTACTTTTCAAATTGAATAATTTTTATTCCTTTATATTACTGAATGGTAAATAGAGTATACTCTTCCACTCTATTCAGTATTCATCGTCTTGTGCCATATCTCTCTCTCTCTCTCTCTCTCTCTCTCTCTCTCTCTCTCTCTCTCTCTCTCCTATTCTCTTGTTTCCATCTTACTTTCCACGAACGCCTAACAATTGATTCATAGTGTAAATCTCTGCCAACGTGGAATCAGAAGAATTTGTTTGTGGTGATTAGAAATTCATTTCTCGATATAATGTGGCTCGGATCCCACAATGAGCTGTAGGTCCCGTTGCTAGGTAACCATTGGGTTCCTAGCCACCTAAAAATATCTAATCCTTTGGGGCAGCCCTAGGAGGGCTGTTAATCAGCTCAGTGGTCTGGTTAAACTTAGATATACTTTCTTCCTGTTACACCTTTCAAAGTTTTACCGTTCAATTTCCGTTTCGGCGCTGAATGAGTTCATAGGTCCTAGTACTTAGTCTTTGACCTAAAGTGTATATTCAGTTCAGTTCTCTCTCTCTCTCTCTCTCTTCTCTCTCTCTCTCTCTCTCTCTGGT
>NC_087209.1:21025838-21032952 GCF_015104395.2 Macrobrachium nipponense | reverse complement strand
CCTTTTCAGGGATATTGGGATCGTGCCTAGTGCTCTTATGATTATGGGTTACGATTTCCACTGGCATATCCCATATCCTTCTTATTTCTATTTTCAGATCTTGATACTTATCCATCCCATCTCTCTTTCTCTTCAACTCTGGTGTCCCATGGTATTGCGACATCAATGAGTGATACTTTCTTCTTGACTTTGTCAATCAACGTCACGTCTGGTCTGTTTGCACGTATCACCCTATCCGTTCTGATACCATAGTCCCAGAGGATCTTTGCCTGATCGTTTTCTATCACTCCTTCAGGTTGGTGCTCGTACCACTTATTACTGCAAGGTAGCTGATGTTTCTTGCACAGGCTCCAGTGGAGGGCTTTTGTCACTGAATCATGCCTCTTTTTGTACTGGTTCTGTGCAAGTGCCGGGGCATTCACTTGCTATGTGGTTTATGGTTTCATTTTTCGTATTGCACTTCCTACATATGGGAGAGATGTTATTTCCGTCTATCATACTTTGAACATATCTGGTTCTTAGGGTTCCTGATCTTGTGCCGCTGTTATCATTCCTTCAGTTTCCTTCTTTAGCTCTCCCCTCTGTAGCCATTGCCAATTGTCATCGCTGGCTAGTTCTTTAGTCTGTTCATGTATTGTCCGTGCATTGGTTTGTTGTGCCAGCCTCTGTTCTTCTGTCTTTCTCCTGTCTCTGTATATTTCTGGGTCTTCGTCTACTTTTATTACTCCTTATTCTTTTCCCATGCACTCTTTAGCCACTCGTCTTCACTTGGTTTTCAGATATTGCCCCAGTGCTCTGTTTTCGATGTTGACGCAGTCCTCTATACTTAGTAGTCCTCTCCCTCCTTCCTTTCGTGTTATGTATAGTCTGTCCATATTTGCCTCTTGGGTGTAGTGCTTTGTGTATTGTCATTTGTTTCCTGGTTTTCTGATCTATGCTGCGGAGTTCTGCCTTCGTCCATTCCACTATTCCTGCGCTGTATCTTGATTACTGGCACTGCCCATGTGTTTATGGCTTTTTATCATATTTCCGGCGTTGAGTTTTGACTTGAGTATCGCTTGAGTCTCTGCATATATTCTTTCCTGATCGTGTCCTTCATCTCTTGGTGTTTTATATCTCCTCCTTCCATTATTCCCAGGTATTTGTATCCTGTCTCATCTATGTGTTTGATGTTGCTCCCATCTGTAGCTTTATCCCTTCAGTTCTCGTTACTTTGCCTTTTTGTATGTTGACTAAGGCGCATTTTTCTATTCCAAACTCCATCCTGATGTCCCCAGATACAATCCTTACAGTCTGGATTAGGGTATCTATTTCTTGATGCTCTTAACCATACAGCTTGATGTCGTCCAGCCACATCAGATGGTTGATTTTGTTGCCTCTTTTCTTGAGTTGGTACCGGCATCCATCTTCTGTAGTACTTTTGTCATGGGAATCATGGCTACTACGAAGAGTAGTGGGGACAGTGAGTCGCCCTCGGAAGATCCCTCTCCTGATATTAACCTCTGCTAGTCTTATTCCAGAGCTTGTAAGTATTGTATTCCAGTTGTTGCATTGTATTTTTGAGGAAGCTGATGGTATTTTTCCTTTGCCCCATATATTTTCAGGCATTCTATTAGCCATGTGTGTGGTATCATGTCGAAGGCTTTCTTATAGTCTATCCATGCCATGCTTAGGTTGGTTTTCCTTCTCCTACTGTTCTTCATTACCATTTGTCTATCAGGAGCTGGTCTTTTGTGCCCCTACACTTCCTTCTGCAGCCTTTCTGTTGGTGGGGGATGGTGTTTGTCTCCTCTAGGTAGTTGTATAGCCTTTCACTGATGATACCTGTTAGTAAACTTCACATTATTGGTAGGCAGGTGATAGGCCTGTAGTTACTGGCTATATTTCCCTTACTCTTGTCTTTTTGTACTAAGGATGTTCTTCCTGTGGTCATCCATTTGGGTGCTTGAGTTTGAGATACAATGCTGGAGTTGTTCTGCTATTCGTGGGTGTAGGGCCTTGAAGTTTTTGAGCCAGTATCCATGGACTTCATCGGGACCTGGGGCTTTCCAGTTTGGCATTTTCTTTAGTTGGTGTCTGACTGTGTCTGTCGTGATGTCTGTGAATCTTTGTTTTATTCTCCCTGTTTCTTCTTCCTGACTTCCTGGAGCCATGTTGCATGTTTGTTGTGTGATACCGGATTGCTCCATATGTTTCCCAGAGTCTCTTACTTGGTTCGGCTTCAGGAATTTCTGGGTGGTTGTCTTCCCCTCTTAGTTGGCTGTATAGTCTTTTCTGGTTGGTTGCGAATAGTTTGTTCTGTTGGTATCCCTTATTCCTGTTCATGTACCGTTGGATCTTGTGTGCTTTGGCCTTAAGCCTATGTTTTACATCTTCTATTGTGTTGTTTAGTCTCCTTGTACTTTGTATTTCGCGTTGAGTTCCCCCCTTGTTTTCTTGCTTCTTAGCCTTTTTTCTGCCATCTCTTTCAGTTTACTCAAGTCAGATCTCATCACCATGATTTGCTTTTCCAGGCGCCTTTTCCAAGAAGTTGCTGTTTTGGTTTCTGTTGGGTTGGTTGTGACGGTGGTGTTGTTGGTGTTCGAATCCCCATCAGTTCTGCTACTAATCTTGCTCCTGCATATGTCAAGTTATTTGTTTCTGTGATACTGGTGGTGTGTATTAGGCCCATTATTTCATTGACTCACTTGTTTTCTCCCTTAATTTCTTGTTGTTGTAGGCTTTCATGGAGGGGATTTTTGTTCTCTCTGTATCTGGCTCATCCATTGCTAATCTTTTCTACCCATTCCGTCCTCTCTGTTACTTCGTCGGTGTTTCTTCGTGTGTCGTTGTTTGATAACCTCATCCTCCCTGTCGTCTTCTGTGGCATCGTCGTCTCAGTTCGTCTATTGTTATTATTATTATTGTTGTTATTATTATTCTATTATTATTATTATTTCGACTTCTTCATCATAAAACTAATAGTAATAGCGATAAACGACTGTGAATTATTATTATTTTATTATTATTATTATTATTTATTATTATTATTATCATCGACTTCATCATCATAAAAAAAAATATTAGTAATAGCGATGAAACGACTGTGCTTTCTTTTTCGACTTCGTGATTCTCTTCGATCAATGTGACTTCTTGTATATGTATGCATAATCTTGAGCGTTCAGTAAGGCATTTCATGGCTTTGTAACGGCATATCAAGGTTAGTATGAATCTTATTTCTCTGCCGATGCGTGTTAAAGTATATTCCGGATGTTTGTATAACTATGGACGATCAGTGAATTGGGTACCTGGTTGTTTTTAGTCGACCTTTTTGTTTTAGGTTGCAGGTAGAATGAAGAAAGTGGAGAGAAAAACTCTCTCTCTCTCTCTCTCTCTCTCTCTCTCTCTCTCTCTCTCTCTCTCTTCTCTCTCAAAATATATGCATGAGAATATATATGTTATGTATATATATATATATATTATATATATTGTAATATATATATATATAATGTGTATAGATATATATATATATATATATATATAGAATATATTTTTTTTTATATATATATATTATAGATATCATATATATATATGACAGAGGAGAGAGAGAGAGAGAGAGAGAGAGAGAGAGCAAGCATTTTAAACGTTGTCGACTCGTTGGATGCAGAACATACTTTACAGAGAGGCGAGGAGGGATCACGACGAAGCATACATTAGCGTTATCAGCCAGTAACGCTAATGATCCTTCAATTAGGACGGCGTGCCAAAGCTTTCTAGCGCTGTATCTTGTCACGTCGGGAGGGGATCGGTGCTCAACTCATGGAGCAGGTACCTTCCTTCCTCTACAGTTTATTTGCCTATTTATCATAGTATAATCTACAGGTCACTTTTTACCAGATTCAAGCGATTGTAATGGCCTTAATGCCGTCGTAATTTCTCGCATTCTTCGCGCTTTTTTTATGCACTTTTTACTAAAAGCCTTTATTTATGTATTTATTTATTTATTTCATTTTTAGAGCTCTTCATAGTCGCGCTTAGATCTGTAGTTCGCTGCTATTATCTGAATGGCTATGGGGGAAAGATGTTTTACGTTCATATATATATATATATATATATATATATATATATCTAAATATATATATCTATATATATATATTTACATCTAAACATTGTGGCTTTCTTCACCAATAATAATAATAATAATAATACTAATAATAATAATAATAATAAATAAACCTAGTGTTTTATTAGAAAGCAAGAAAAGATATCAAGCTAAAGAATATTATATTAAAACTAACCTACAAACCGTCCTCATGACTTAATGTCTATGTTCCTCATTACATATCGCACGTATACTCTTGTGTTCTTTTAACAATTCTATTAAACATCCTCCACTAAACGAAACATTTGAGTGAGGTATTTGAGGTCATCTTGGAATCACCACGCCGTTTACGACCGACTTTCAGATGATATTCGGGAACGTTCTCCTCATTACACGGTATTTGGTTTTGATATCTCGAATGTATACGGCCGTGATTAGTCCGATATCTTCAGCATGGTTCTACATCACACTCATATTCTCTCTCTCTCGCTCTCTCTCTCTCTCTCTCCTCTCTCTCTCTCTCTCTCTCTCTCTCTCTATATATATATATATATATATATATATATATATATATATATATATATATATATATATATATAAATGTATGGGAGCTAAGTAGGTGACTCATTAGGTGTTAGGAGAGAGAGAGAGAGAGAGAAGAGAGACGAGAGAGAGAGAGATGACTCTCACACAACTCTTCATTTAGTTCGGTCTTCCTTCCTTCCTTTCCTTCCATTCATTGCTCTTGTTCTCCTCCTCGTTGACCACTACACTGGGCGTATGATAAGGCTTGGTTATGTGCCCTTATCTCCTCGCATGGTGTGTGTTCGGAATAGCGAGGGGTGGGGTATCCGAGAGAGGGGGGTGTTAGGATCCTGGGGGCGGGAGAGATGGGGGTTGGGAGGGGTCTTGAGGTTAATTATTATTGGTTGGATGAAGAAGAGGACGTCTGGCTACGGTTAAGAGACTTCTGGTTTAAACTGTCGTCATGATGTTCTTGTTGTTTTTTGTTAGTGTTGTTGTCAGAAGATTAAGGTGGCTTTATGCCAGCACGGGCGTTTGCTCTTACGAGCATTCCCAGATTGTTGCGTTCCATCTGTGAAAAGGAATTTTAGGAACGGTGGGTGCTTCTGTGTAATTTGAGAGCCTGCATCTGTCATATTTTAATGGGTCTTTGATGGGCTATGTTTAATAGGGCGTTGTGTTGGTGATTTATTGGTAATGTGGCGCTCCGTCATATGTTGAGGTATTTGTGGTTGTAATTTAGTTATGCTTTACATTTGGTATGACTGACAGCGTTTTTAATCGGTATTGCCAATAGGGTCTTCAGTTGTGTTATAACTTAGTAAATAAAAATTTTGGATGCGTACGTTCATAGTTATTTGTTTTGCATAACCTAAGGTAACAGGATATATCTATATGAGAAATGGAAGGGTTTTCCCATAAAGGTCTGGTAGCATTGCGTATGCCAGATGTTATTTATTATTATTATTTTTAATTTAGTGTGTGTTTCTCTGGAAATAACATTCTAGGTTTACGATAACTGGGGGGAATGTTTTATGCATAATTGGTAAGAGCTTTCATATTTTTGGTGAGATGTAGGATATCATCCATTATTGGTAGGAAATGTCAGAGTTTTGTTTTGTGAATTATTACTATTTGTTTTTCGCAAATTGATATCCTGTGTAAGGAAGATTATGGCTGGCCGAGTGTCATGAGAGTAATACTATTATTTCCTATTGTTGCTTTAATGTTTTTGTCTTTTCCCTAATTTTTTTGAGTGATCATACTAAGCGTGAAGTTATTGATAGAATCTATTATTATTATTATTATTATTATTATTATTATTATTATTATTATTATTATTATTATTATTATTATAAATCAGTATTTTTTTTTTACTTATTTAAGTATTGGTCCAGGATTAGGGCTCTCAATTTTCTTCAACAGTATTTCCCTAGACACCTGCTATAATCGTTCAAAATTCCCCCAAATAACTTACAACTTACATATCTAAGCTCCTCAAAAGTCCCAAATCTAGGGATAATTCCCTAAATGTGGGAGCCATGGCTGAAGATGAAATTTGGTTGAAGTATTGCACTCTCGTCGTATCTGTGTATATTGAAGACAAATCAACACTACACTGCAATCTTACTGATTCATCTCCGTCCTTTCAAACCTGGCGCTAATCAGTGTAAACCACTTGAGAGATTAAGTCAGGCTTTCAAGATTATCATTAATAATACATTAATGCGCATAGGTCAAAAGTTAACGGTAATATAAATGTCTAGACGGCAAGTCTTAACCCCAGGGACGTTACTCAGTGTCCCAAGTTAGGAACCAAAGTAAACTCATTATACATACATATATTTGGGCAAGAGGAAGGGTTTAGGGGGAGGGGGGTGTTAGATGTTTACCCTAGGGTAAAGGACGGTAAATCTAAGCGTATAGGTTTCAATAAAAACAAGTAAAAAATACACTGAAGTTTCTTCGGCGCAATCAAGTTTTCTATGTGGTATATAATACTGTATGAAACTTTCAGCCACGGGATGGTGGTGGCCTGTGTAGTCGGTACCTATAGAGCTGCCAGACGTCCGGTTAAGGCTAACTTTAACCGTAATTAAAATAAAAACTACTGAACCTAGAGGACTGAAATTTGGTATGTTTGATGATTGAAGGGTGGATGATCGACATTCCAATTTGCAGCCCTCTAGCCTCAGTAGTTTTTAAGATCTGAGGGCTGACAGAAAATAGCCATCTCAGTAGTTTCCTTTTACAAAATAAAAAAGTTACTTTTTATATAGCTAAATGCTTTTATAAATGGACTTTTTATATAGCTAAATGCTTTTATAAATGGAATAACTCAGAACACCATTTTCTATAGATAACTATAACTGTTGTCCGGGAATACCAGAAAAGTTCGTGCAGTAAATAATTAAAACTTGAGTCAGAGGCACAGAACCGATAAATCGTCGTGGTTTCGATGTGTTGGCAATTATGCTGGTGCAAACTTAACATTAAGAAAAGAAAGAA
>NC_087209.1:20978338-21023338 GCF_015104395.2 Macrobrachium nipponense | reverse complement strand
AGCCATCTCGAATGTGAGCGAGTCCGGCTGTTCTGGAACGTCTCATTTTCCTTCGAGATTTTCTTATCTCGCTTCAGGTATTGAACAGTGTTCTTGTGTGTTCATTTTTTATATAAAAAAAAATATTTTAGTTCTCGAGGTGGGATTGAATGAATAAATCCGAGCTAATTTGAACCGCGGCGTAGTGCCTCAGAATCTTGATATTGATGAATGTTGGAGTACAGAATCAACGTACGTCCAGTGAACAGAAAAAGAAAGAAAAAAAAAAGTGCCATTGAATGCCTAGCGTTACGTGATATCTGAAGGGTGAATAGATGAGGTTTAAAAGTTGTATAAGGTCTTTTCACAGCCGGATGTTCATTGGGAATGGCTGGTAATGAAAGGATGTTTAAAACTGGGGAGGAGGTTATATTGTGGGAAAGGCTGAAACGGACTGTGTAAGAAAAATATGTTAGGGTCTGGATTAGGTTACATTGTGGCGATGTTGCACGTAAGGAAATATCTCGGCTCCCTAGACATTTTGAATAGATGCAGTATATCTGTATATATATATATATATAATATATATATATATATATATATATATATATATATATATATATATATATATATAGGAGTCTATCACATCACCGTGATTCATATAAATTATTCGAACTACAAATGTCCTTTAATATCTAATTCGCCCAACCTCGGAATTAATATACTTTCATATATGTTAACCGAAGGGGAATTTTTTAGTCGATAAGAAATTTGTCGCTCACGGACGCGAACCATCGAACCCGACGAGTCAGGACGCACGGTGAAGTCCTAACACATCGCCACCGAGTATATAACATATATATATACTATTATATATATATATATATCATATATATATGTTTGTGTGTATGTGTGTGTGCACGTATTTATGGAACCGATCAAACATGAGCACGTGTTTCCACGCAAATTTCTGGCTCACACTGGGATCGAACCCAGGTGTGGTCCCTTGCCTTTCTTATTAGACCTGGATTTTATCCCAAGCCAGAAAAATAGTGTATATATATATATATATATATATATATATATATATATATATATATATAATAGATATATATAGATAGATATATATATAGATAGATATATATATAGATAGATAGATAGTAGATAGATAGATAGATAGAGCATTTCGGCGCTTAAATATTACTAGAATAATCTTAGTATATTAATAAAAAAAAAATTTGGAAAGTAACCAGAAGAGATGGAGAGGAGAAAAGGGCGGCGCTTAAACAGGGGTGTCATTAAGCGCCGTGTATCTGGGTCTGGGTTTCGATAGCTGTTTATCTGATGCTCATTAGGTTGGTGTGTGAACGAAATGAAACTCTGGTTATTTTATTTTAATGAAATATGTTGGTTGACATAGAGAGGAGTAGAAGTGATTCGCATGTTGCTTGTTTATCTGGGTGGGTGTATGTTCAAATTTATATATGTGTATGTCTGTATATATATCATATATATATATATATAATATATATATATATATATATAGATATATATATTATATTTATGTATAATGTATATTATATATTATATGAATATATATACATTCATACATATGTATGATATACATGTATATATACTTACACGTTTGTATACATACAAATATACATACATGTATATATATATAATATATGTATGTATGAGTGTGCATGTAGTATATAATGAGTTCAGAATTATGATTGTCATAAATCTCACTTAAATAGATATGCGTAAATCAGAAATTCTCCTTAATTTATTTCTCTCTCTCTCTCTCTCTTTCTCTCTCTCTCTCTCTCTCTCTCTCTAGGTACTTCAGCATTAAACTTATCCCCTCCATTTCACGCCCATTCTCTCTTCCCCCCATTCGGTCAACAAGGGGTGTTTGTGCGATTTGTTCGAGTGAAACGGACTTGTTCACTTTTGAGGGAAGTGCATTTTAAAAGCGAAATGCTTCTTTTATCCCCTCTTCCTCCCCTCTTTTGCTTTTTTAATTTCCCTCCCTCCCCCATCTCGAACCCTCTTACCTTTCTCTCTACTCCCCTTTTTTGGTCACCTTCTCGTTCCCCTCAACTCCCTTTCGCCTTGTCTTATTCTCCATCCCATCTTCTCCCCATTCCTTTCAAGCATCACCATCTTCTTCCTCCCATTCCACACCTCCTCGTTCCTCTCATCTCCCTTTTCGCTTTTATCTTTTTTCTCCATCCCATCTTCCCATTCCGTTCAGTCATCACCTTCTTCCTCCTCCCTTTCCATTCTATTCACGTCCCTTTCCTCACCCTTCTCATTCCCCTCATCTCCCTTTTTGCCTTATCTTTTTTCTCAATCCCATCTTCTTCCCATTCCGCTCAGTCAGCACCATCTTCCTCCTCCCTATCCATTCTATCCACGTCCCTTTCCTCACCCCTCTCGTTTCCCCAAATCTTCCTTTTCCCCTTATCTTATTCTTCATCCCATCTTCCCATTCCTTTCAAGCATCACCTTCTTCCTCCTCCCTTTCCATTTCCTCACCCCTCTCATTCCCCTCATCTCCGTTTTCGCCTTACTCTTTCTCCCCTTTCCTTTTTCTATTCCGTATATATCACCCAGTTTTCGTTCCTCTCCCTTCTCTTTCCATTTCTTCCTCTTTTCTCCTTTGCTCTTCCCCCTTTTAACACCATCCCAGCCTCTTTTCGACCTTTCCCTCCGACCAAAGCGATAAGTTTATTTGAAAATGGGATTTTGCTCATTTTTGGTCGAAGGAAGTTGATTAATTGCTTTTGTACTATAAAAAATAGTATGGGTCTGATAGTTATTTATTGTGGTTAAAGAGAGAGAGAGAGAGAGAGAGAGAGAGAGAGAGAGAGAGAGAGAGAGAGTATGAATGTTGTCATAACAACAGTGTTGGCCGAGGAAAGAGTGAATTTATTTATCAATTTGTTTAGCAGAAATATGGAGATGATGATGCGAAACTGTTGTAATGACAGGTTTATATTTGTTTATTCTGTCGTAAAAATACAGTATTTTATCGTGCTTATATTTGAATAGTATGATTAGTTGTTGTAGGCATAAAACTTGTCAGAATGTAATATTATGTTTTTTTCTACACATTAAACGAATTAAATCTCTCTCTCTCTCTCTCTCTCTCTCTCTCTCTCTCTCTCTCTCTCTCTCTCTCTCTCTCTCAATTTAATGTATGGCTACGAAAACACATTCCTTATTCACATCGAGCTTGTCTATCTGGTCAGATGTACGTGACCAGGAAATAAGTAGAATGTAATCTGCTTAGGTAATTTTAGCTGAGGAAAATTATTAACTTTTTATTTTATTTGTATAAGATTTTTATGCAATGAATATTATTCAACTCAGAAAATATATGAAAGAGAACTTATAAGGTAGGGGGTCTACTGTGAAGTATGAGTATATCCTGGATTTTGATGGAAATGTTGAGAGAGAGAGAGAGAGAGGAGAGAGGGGAGAAGAGACGAGAGAGAGATGAGAGAGAGAGACGAGGCCATGAGAGTAAGAGAGAGAGAGAGAGATTAGAAGCTTTGAAAATATCGTGGATAGTAAAAATGTTTGTCGGAATGAACATGGAAAAAAAATCCTCCTGCGTTTGAGTATGTTTGCATAAGTCAGTATATAAGAGTGAGCGTGATGAATTCAACGCTGTTTAGCCCCATATAATGAGCATGTCATGCTTTGGATAGGCACGGCTCCAGAATGAGCAACAGTATTGAGGGGGGCGCACTGTTCGACAGCATTCTGCAGTGTGTTGTGCCTGCAAGCACGTCGGGAAAATCAGTTTTGCCTTTGTACCGCGGCTTCTAGAGCGTATCAGATTTTTCAAAGGGTCAAAATTGCATGAACACCTCAGCGCAAACTTTGATTCATTACGTATATTGAGCTTGTGCTGTTTCCGTTTAAAGATGCAAAGTTAAACGGATCGCTTTGTTGACGGTAAAGAATTGATGACCTCCTCAAAAATCCTCTTCACCGTCGAGTATGCAGAGCTCTTTTGAGTCAAAATTGCACGAAAGTTTTGTAGTTATTATTAAAATACATCTGTCATAAAGTTGAAACCTTGCTTCATTTCATGTGTTAATTTTTCGTACTAGCTTCTTCCTTTCTATTCATTGAGAAACGAAACTATTGGCAATGTTGAATCTGTACTACTTGGGTTCACAGTTCAGCGCACTTATGATTTTGTGTGTGAGAGAGAGAGAGAGAGAGAGAGAGAGAGAGAGAGAGAGAGAGAGAGAGAGGGGTGTTAAACATATATGTTAGTATTTAGTCTAAGGATGATAAGAATCGGTCGGTATCATAGTAGGAGTACCATTGTTTACCAGACTTTGCTTAACTGTTGCCTTCAAACAGCACGCCTGGTTGTGAGACTGAATAATGCAATATTGATGTTACGATCATCTGGTTTAATAATGTTTTGATCATCGCTTTTATTGTGCGTAGTTATCTATTTTAAAGCAATAGTTGGAATAATTGGTTGTAAATGAATTAAAGTTTCTGGTTAAAATGCTTGTGAATGTGGAATTTTAATAGAAGTGGTAAGTTCTATGTATTTGTATGATTTTACGCATGTTCATACTTTTATACGTATGTATGGATTACTTGTTAAATGTAGTCATGCATACGTGACATATTTTAATTAAAACGTGTAAGTGTATAATGCACCCGCTGTTGAACTGAAGGCTGTAATGTTTCATCATTTATGTCGTGTTCTTGTTGGCTTTTTTTTTTTTTTTTTCAATTCAGGGAATATCTTTAACAATAGATATTGCCCACATGCATACAGACATACATAGCTAGCTGGAGGGGAAAGTTAAAGCCCTTTTATTTATTTTGCAAACATCCACCAGCCCAACTTGAGCAAAGAAGCAAGCATCATCAACAACAAACTTTAACTAGAACAGCGACAATAACAACATTCGTAGTGCCTGCAGCAGCAGCAGCTCCAACAACATTCATCGAGTGCCTGCTGCTGTACTGGTGGTAGTAGTAATAGTGGGGATTTGCCTTTGAAACGGCTCCTCTCACTATTCATTTTGATTGTTGCGAATTTCTCGACTGGAATAGCACCGAGAATAAGAAATTTTACGGCTCTTAAATACGATGTATATCTTTGTTTACTAGTTCAGAAATGTGCTGGTAGGATGGAGGAGGTGGGCCGAGATTTAGGGGTGGCCATAGGGTCAGTTTGGGATTGGAGGGCCAGAGCAAGAGGCTTGGAAACGGGAGTGCTCAGTTTTGTTTATTTGTTCATGGGAACTCTCTCTCTCTCTCTCTCTCTCTCTCTCTCTCTCTCCTCTCTCTCTCTTCTCTCGGGCTCTCTCTCTCTCTCTCTCATGGGCAAAAAACGGATGCAGTATAATTGGAGATGTTAGTAATATTCTGTAAGCTTTAAAAAAAAATGTTCATTCCAATTATTTGAAGATTGATTGATTTAATGATAATAATAATAATAATAATAATAATAATAATAATAATATTTTTACGCTTTTGTCATAGGAAGTACTGTAAATTTTCCAAGACGGCACACAGCTTCATACGTAACCCAAACGGTTGACCCCATCCGACCCGTTTCTCCAGAAGAGTTGTTTTTCAGGTCAGATATACAAAACCACCCAAAATGAAAATGACCTTTCTCCTTGGGAAGCAGACACCTTTGGTCCCCTCCCGCCCGAAAGAGACCTCTCCTCCTGGGAACAAACATCTCCAGCTAATTTTGAGTTTCTGGTCAACAGTCGTTGGATTACAAACCTAAACATTGACGTTGTTGAATGGGCGAGGTAGAATTATAGAAACTGTTTTTATAGTTGACTCTTGACTGAGGGAGATGTACAGCGGGTCGAGCTTTTACTTGCTGGTATAATTTCATTTGCTTAGTTCCACTGGCTTAACAGGAAAGATGGACGTGATTCTCTCTCTCTCTCTCTCTCTCTCTCTCTCTCTCTCTCTCTCTCTCTCTCTCTCTATCTATCTATCTATATATATATATATATATATATATTACATATTATAATATATATATATATATAAATTTTCTCTGCATTGATACAATTACTAAAGTACCTCATTAAAAAACTGGATGTAGTTATTTATTCAAAAAAGTTAGTTACAAGCTTTCAAGGACACAGTCATTGTCAGTTTAAACTCAGGGTCTTTTTAGTAATATATATATATATATATATATATATATATATATCTATATATATATATATTATATATATATTTTATATATATATAATATATATATATATATATATATATTATATATATATATATAATTTATTTTATATATAAATATATAATATGCAGTCGTCTGTGTTCTCCACATTTACACTTGCCGTCGTCCAGCCCGGCTCTCTATCGCTACTTGTAGCATGAAACTTATAGTCATTTGTGACGATATGGGTATACAGATATTGTATATAAATTTTAATCTCCTCTTTTATTTAAAGCCCTCAGCTTTTATCATTCAGCTGCTACTATGCAATGTTTAGAAAGGGTATTTGACTTCGTGTTTCTGTTGTTCCCTTAAGTGAGGGATGTTTAGATTGCGTTCGTTTAGGCGAGTGGCGAATGTTTAGGGAAGGAAGAGGCTTTGTGTTTAGAGACGATGGGGGGAAGGTAATAGTGGTGAGAGAGAGAAGGCGCAAATAAGAATTTTCTTTGGAAAAAGGAAGAGGATTTTGGCTGAGGGTGGAAAGCCATTGTGAAGTTGAAAGTGGAGGAAAAATATTTTAAATTAGGAAAATTAATCTTTGGGACTTATTTATCGTTTTACTTACTGAACGGAACCGTCATTAATGGGCCCGTTCTTTGATCAAAAATATTACCCCCTTTTATTAATCGAAAACAAAAATTTGGTGATGCACCTTAAATTTTTTTTATGAAAATATTGCGCAGTTGTATGAAAATCCGTTTTATATAAGTAAATTGTATTTTTTTTATCGGAAAATACTTTATGAAGAATATGAACGAATTTCGTTTTATTTATTGAATAGACTCGTCAGGGCATGAAGCGATTCAGAAAATGGATATCCGTAAAACATTTGTGGATGATATATGATTGAGATCATTTATCATTGGAAAATATGCATGGTGCATTATTCATATATTTTACGTAATGGAGTATGATATGTGATGTGTGATTCATCTGTTTTATTTGCAGAACACTTAAGTGAGTGATTCATGACTATGTGAAGTAAGTTCAATTCCACTCGAGTGGGGAGAGAGGTAAATTCTGTAATGGGAATGCAAACGGGATAAGTTAGGGAATCGATGGGATTGGGAAGTCTTGAGAGGAAGGCTTCGAAGTATGTGAACAGCTGTAGGTGGAAGAGGAGGTGGGAAGGGAGGGAAGGGAAGGGAGGGAGGAGAGGAGTAGAAAGGAGAGGAGAGGAGAGGAGAAATGGTTCGAGAAGGAGGGTCAACTTTGGTTGCTAGGTTCCTCCACTTTTCCATCTCCCTGCTCATCTCTAACTAACCCACCACTCTCTCTCTCTCTCTCTCTCTCTCCTCTCTCTCTCTCTCTCTCTTTCCAGTTTTGGTTGATAGGTTCATCCACTTTTCCATCTCCCTACCATCGTTCTAACACCCACCCCCATATCTCTCTCTCGTCAACTTTGGTTGCTAGGTTCTTCATTTTTCCATCTCCCTACCCATCCTTTTAACCCCCCCCCCACCCCCCCCCCACCCCCCCCCCTCTCTCTCTCTCTCTCTCATCTCTCTCTCTCTCTCTCTCTCTTGGATGGACTAATAAGGCTTCGAGACATTGAATCATCCTTGTAACTCTTGTAAATTTAAAATTTTTTCATTTCCCTAACCATCGTTCTACCTCCCTCCCCATCTCTCTCTCTCTCTCCTCTCTCTCTCTCTCTCTCTCTCTCTCTCGTCAGTTTTGGTGATAGGTGCTTCCTCGTCCCTGCTTAATTCCCCTTCATCTCTCTATTCATCTTTCAACTCCTTTTAACCCCCTCCCTCCCTCTCTCTCTCTCTCTCTCTCTCTCTCTCTCTCTCTCTCTCTCTCTCTCTCGGATGGACTTAATAAGTGTTTGATACATCCTATTCCTTGTACAAATCCTTGTAAATTTTCCATTTCCACTACCTATCGTTCTCCCCCCAACTCCCCCATATCTCTCTCTCTCTCTCTCTCTCTCTCTCTCTCTCTCTCTCTCTCTCTCTAGGGTCTTCCTTGAAGGAGCAAGAACCCGGGTGGGACAAGGCCAGATTAATCTCACAACGACAACAACAATATTAATCTCTTTCCGAAAGTTATATGTTTTGGCCCTTTTACTCCCCGTGAAGGAAAAAGAAAGTGAAAGGAATAGTATGTGGTATTGCCCGCTGGGTGACCGCGGCAGCTCGGAGGAGACATCATTCCTGCGGTCGTGAATATGTGATTTGTAGGAATGCTTACCAGTAATTCCTCGTAAAAGAAGTCATTTCACCTCTCGGAAGACGTTTGTGTTTGTGGTTGTTCCATTTCTTAAAGGAATTGTGTTGGTTTTGTACACGTTTTCAGGTTTAGTGTATAATGTTGACAAAAACAGATGTTGAGTGTTTTGCTTCATTTTATTTAAAATATTTTTGTAATTTTCTATTGTATATTGTCTGGAATAGACATTATCTGGAATGATAGGATGTTTTTTTTTGTGAAATTTCGTGGAGACTTTTATAGTGTCGTTGCCAAACTAAACGACATCCAAGATGATCATTTCATTTTACTGTAACATTTTCCTGGATTTCTGTACAATTCCTATTTCCAGAGCTGAAGTTAAAACTTGCAATTCTTGGGAAACGTTATCTTCCAGCTCTTCTAGTGAATGTTTTCCGATCTTAAACCTCGTTTACAACCTTATTTATTTTGGGGCCTGAGGTATGTTTGTCTTTTCCTCGCTTATTGATGAAGTTCCCTTTACGCAAATATGATGGCATGTAATGTCTTCTCAGTTTTTCATCTCTCTCTCTCTCTCTCATTTCTTGTTTTCCCCTTTTGGTCCACCCATCTCTGTGTGGCCCCAAGGCTCCTATAAGCTCCCAGAGGAGTCGGGAGCATTGTTTACATTGTGCGGTTCTCATTTGTTCCGCCAGGGGGTCTGACCGACGAAGTAGGGAAAGTTCCTTTATTTACCCTCCTCCATCTCGTCTCCTCTCTCGGTCTCTCCTCCCTCTCTCGTCTCTCTCGATACTCTCTCTCTCTCTCTCTCTCTCTCTCAGAGAAGAAGAATATCCATATAAATATGTTCTTCCAGTTTCCGAATATATGTTTTTTGGAATATATATTTATTTGGAGCTGTACAGTTGTACATGAAGTAATTAAAAGGGACATTTCATTTCTCGCTATCCCTTCCCCCGCCCCACTCTCCAAATAGTTCTCTTATTACAAATCAGTAGGATGTGCAGAATTCTAATGGCATATCTGGCAATTGTGTTGGCAGCAAAGTTATGCTACAATAATTCTGAACAAAATGATGTAATTCTTAATAATTCGGTATTGAGAAAGGGGAGAATTTTTAGATCCTGGAGAGAAAGTAAATTCTCTCTCTCTCTCTCTCTCTCTCTCTCTCTCTCTCTCTCTCTCTCTCTCTCTCTCTCTCTCTCAACGAAATTCATATCGTCAAAGGCAGTCACGTAATAATTTCTTCTGCTTGTTACATAATTCGTGTAGCTTCAAAGCTGATGGAGAACTCCATTTAGCTACAGTGAATGACGGAAAATCAAAGGCAGTAATTAGGAATAAGTGTTTTAGTGGACGGCTTTAATTTCACTGAGCAGCGAATGACAAGTCTCGGACTATGATACCATACGGAATGTTCTGGATGATGATGATAATAATAATAATAATAATAATAATAATAATAATAATAATAATAATAATAGAATAATAATAAGAATAATAAGAGTAGTAGGGAGTAGACGAGTCATCAAATGGAGAAACAAATCCACTGTTATGTAAATGTACATATATTTAAATTTAAAACTTTGAGAATAGCTTTCGGGAATCTGTTCGTTTCCCCTTTTCAATCTCAGATTGATAAGGGGAACCGAACAGATTCCCGAAAGCTATCCTTAAAGTTTTAAATTTAAATATGTGTACATTCACATATAACTGTGGATTTGTGTTCTTCAATAATATAATAAAAATTAATAATAATAATAATAATAATAATAATAACGGGAAATATCACTTGTGCTAATATTTTCATGTTATATAAACATTTTACTTGAGAACAATTTGCACAATACTGCTCTTAGCTGACGATAGGTCCTGATGTCATATTCAGTCATTGTGAAATAAGTTAGTCTTTTTCTTCCAAGTATGAATGGCATATGATTGTTCGTTGTTTGCAATCATCAGTAATAATAATAATAATAATAATAATAATAATAATAATAATAATAATAATAATAATAATAACCACATAAAATATAATGGTCATAAAAATATCTGCTTTGTTAACGTTGTTATGCAAGTGCAAATAATAACTGGAACGCTCGTCATCTTTCTATGAATTAGCTGTTATAAAAAATTGATCGTCGGAATGACCAAGCGATTCATAGAGGTTATTGACAGATATGCAAAAGTAGGACATGTACATTTATGATATGTGCATTCATGATTTGTGTTGCACTGGGGTTGGAGAGAGAGAGAGAGAGAGAGAGAGAGAGAGAGAGAGAGAGAGAGAGATTTAATTGGCGATAAGAATTCTCAGAGGAACCGTTTAAAAAACGCAGACATTTGGATTAAATATGTCATTTATTAATAGTGTAAATTTTTCTAATTACTGCAGCATTACTTTGTTAAAAAATATGAAAGGCTTAAAAACAGTAGATGGCAATTATATATTGAGAATATATTTCATTTTGGACAATTTTCTGATACAGTGAGCACTCATCATTTTAAAAGTTGTTCTTTTCAGGAGCTTTTAAAAATCTGGCAAATGGACAAAAAACCGTAACATTTAATCTTGAATTTTTCCTGATACTTTCAGTAACACTTTCGATTTAAATAAGATCATAACAGAAGGATTGAATAAAAAAAAACATACTCAGGCTTGAGAGTTGGAATTTAAGAATAATAGACTTTCTAATGGCTTTCTAAGCTTGCATGACTTATTTTGTTCGTCACTGCCAAAGTCGACATCGTCATAATGTCTAGTGATATTCTTTTATTGTCATTCATCCCAAATAATGGATACTATTTTTTTTTCTTTACTCCTAGAAGGTGATTGTACATGCTCACTTTACATCCGCTTCCACACAAAAGCTCTCTCTCTCTCTCTCTCTCTCTCTCTCTCTCTCTCTCTCTCTCATCTGGCATGTCAGTTTACTATAACAACAACAGGGACACGGAAGTTTGCACTAGCATTTAACAGCTTACGCACCTCAAATCCACAACAAAGAGAGGTGGATTATAATACACGTCAGCAGCATACACAACAGGTCTGCATATGTGTATGCACTAAAATTATGCTTAGATATAACTGTTGCATGTATGCATTTCTATGTATACATTACAAGATTGCACATGTGTTTACTGTTACTGCGCAATAAATGGTGCACCTTAGGCATTACTAAAGGTGGTTGCACCCACTTTTTAGCCTTTTACTATACACTAAACATATTACCGCCTCCTTACTTTCATCTTGCTGTCCAACCACTCCAACTCCCTCTTTCCCTCTTAAGCACTCGGTGGCTGGAAGTACCTGTGTTCTTAGCCGCATAGCCTTATTTTCGTAAATCAAATCATCTACATGAAACATTCATTTTCCCCCATAGGGGGTTAGTGCAGTCAGTGGACCTCGTGCGGTGCACTATGGGCATTACTTAAAGTTCTTTGCAGCGCGCCTTCGGCCCCAACTGCAACCACTTTCGTTCCTTTTACTGCACCTCCTCTCTTATTCTCTTTCTTCTTACTTTCCACCCCCTCCTAACACTTGATTCATAGTGCAACTTCGAGGCTTTCCTCCTGTTCCACCCTTCAAACCTTTTATTGTCAATTTCAGTTTTAGCGCTGAATGACCTCATTGGTCACAGTGCTTGACCTTTGGCGCCTATATTCTATATTCAAATTACTCACATTCATTTCCGGAATATGGCACGGGGTACCCTAAATTGTAAATTTGTATGTCTGTTAAATACAGATGGATAATAACAAAGGCTAATCATTCCATATATACAGGGATTTTCTGTGGAAACTGTGAGGCAACGTCGGGGCAGAGAATCAGGATAGGTTTAGTACCTAGATTGTTAAAGACTTATTGCTGATATCATCAGAAAGCAGTCTATATTCCAATACAAGATTTTAACGGATAGGTGCATATGGAAATATTTTTCATTTCGTTAACGCGAAGGGCTATCTGGTAAAAAAAAAAATGCGTTTTCTATCTAAACCAGTCACTACTTGTATTGTGTAATCTTCATTCAGAATTTTAGTCCAGTATTCCACTTTACCGTATAAACTCATTGTAACGAAAGAAAATATTTTTTCTTTTATTTCCAGAGATTAAAGGTTTATATTTGTACATTCTGTTGATTTACTCTTGCCATTTATTGTTTACATTTTTTACATATTATATTTTACATTTTGGTCGATTCTTTATGGTTAATTTCTTTTAAATAACAAGCAACAGAACTGGAAGCCACGAGACCCCTTTATATAATAGATGGAAATCTGCAATGAAATTCTCTCTCTCTCTCTCTCTCTCTCTCTCTCTCTCTCTCTCAGCATTTCTGATGACTGGGTACGTAAGCTGGTTCGCTTGCGTTGTCAGTGTTCGAGAAATAGCGCATAAAATCCGGTCACTATGAAGGGCATTTTAACCCGGGAGGGGAACATTGCGTGTGGGTATGACCAATGATTGGGTTACATAATGGCGTTCTTCTCCAAAGCATGGTTGTTTGATTTTTATAACGTTTCCAGTTTTTCAGTTATGTGTTCGATCATGTTTATGTATATATGCTATATATATATATATATATATATATATATATATATATATATATATAGATATATATATATATTATATATATATATATATATATCATATATATATATATATATATATATATATAAAGTTTTTTTCCCACGAAGGATAAAAATGAAAAAGCGAGATAGCCAAGTACTTTCGGTCTGTTCGGACCCTTACTGATTTTACAGAGAACAACATAGTAAAAAGTAGGCTTGAATATACAAACTGACTACAAGATTAGCAATAAGGGCGATTTTCACTACAGAAAGGAGGGAGCCGCCTGAGGGTAGCCACCTTGAAGGATACACGCAGTTTATAAAACAAGTGATTTATTCCCACGAAAAACAGTACAATTTTTTGAATTAATAAAAAAAAACACGCGGGTCATATACAATTAATATCATGAATTTTTACACAAATTTTCCCCATAAAATTATTATTAATGAAAAAGACGAAAGAAAATAAATATACATATATCGAGCAAGAAAAAGAGGGAGAGAGAATTGTATATGCTCCCGTGTTTTTCAAAATGTACTGTTTTCTGGAAGAATCACTTGTTTACTGGGTGTATCCTTCAAGGTGTGGCTACCCTCAGGCGGCGGCTCCTTTCTGTAGAAGGAAAATCGCCCTAATTGCTAAACTGTAGTGTCAGTTTGTATTATTAAGCCTTCTTTTGTTTTGACTATGTTGTTCTCTGTAAAAATCAGTTTGCCTCTGTAAAGGGTCCGAACAGGACCGAAAGTACTTGGCTATCTCGCTTTTTCAATTTTTCCTTCGTGGCACAAAAACCTTTATTTATACTTCGTGATCAAGTTATTTACATATATATATATAGTATATATATATTATATAATATATATATATATATACTATATTATAGAGAGAGAGAGAGAGAGAGAGAGAGAGAAGAGAGAGAGAGAGAGAGAGAGAGAGAGAGAGTATCGGAAATGATTATGCACTAAAGAATCATGTGCTACATTTTAGTCTTCATATTTGTAGAAGGGTTGTAAACTCGCCGAGTTATATCCCTGTTTCCTAGTGTTTATTGTAGATGTTCTTTTTTATGCTCGCGCGCAAATACCCACATCATAAAAACAGTTGGGCTCCCAGTTGCTATCACCTGTGAAGGGGCGCTAGGGTCAGTTGTGGTCACGGATAAAGGGGTCTAAGGGGGTATGGTGCCAACTCTTTCATCTATCCTTTATTCAGATTTACTGACAACCGTGAGGCTCTATCTACACTCGTGAACTATCTGGCATAAAGGGGAATATTACACAGTTATATATATATTATATAGATATATATATATATATATATATATATATATATATATATATATATTATAAAATCGCATACATTCTTCTACACACACACAACAAGTATACATTATATATCATGAATAACTTGATCACGAAGTATATAAACGTGATGCTATGTTATAATAAATTTTAAAGGTTTTTTTTGCCACGAAGGAAAAAATGAAACAAAAAACGATTGGCGAGTGCTTTTGGTCCTATTCGGACCCTTTACTGAGGGTCCGAATAGGACCGAAAGCACTCGGCCAACTCGTTTTTCATTTTTTCCTTCGTGGCAAAAAAACC
Source organism: Macrobrachium nipponense (assembly GCF_015104395.2). Lineage (NCBI taxonomy): Eukaryota > Metazoa > Arthropoda > Malacostraca > Decapoda > Palaemonidae > Macrobrachium > Macrobrachium nipponense. Next base: position 21,008,754 of record NC_087209.1, on the reverse strand, counting down.
TTTATTTATTATATATCATGCGTATACGCTTACATACTATGTTATATAATGTATATTTGTTGTGTGTGTAGAAGAATGTATACGATTTTAAAGAGTCATCGTAATAAGATTACTTAAGATTTTATCATTACCTACGTAATTGCCTGCGTTGTAAATTAGCATTCATTTTATTTTGTCATGCGTTATTTTACATTTACAGCTTTGCTGTTATTCAAAACAAGTAGGTGTGATGAAACACTCGTTTCATATATAAATTTGGTTTTGTAAGTTTTGAATACGTTCCAAATTTTTTAAGCATATCTATTCAAATAGATAAACGAATTAATTGTAGCGTTAAACATTGAGCTTCCAATGTTCGTTCAAGCTAATAAGTAGGTGTGATGAAGCACTGTATTTTCATATATAAATTTGGTTGTACAAGTTTTGAAATCGTTCCACAGTTTTTAAGGATATTAAAGTAGCTAAAAGAAATAATTGTATCGTTAATCATCGAGCTTCCAATGGTTGTTCAAGCTAAAAAGTAATGACGAAAAATTGTTTCAGCTCTCTACTTCTCCGGTAGAAGTTCGTGAGTATTGTCAAGATGGTAACCGCCCAAAAAAAGAAAAAAAATAATCCTTTTGATCACTGACGTCACAGCTAGGGTCCTCGTCAAAGAAGGAATAAAAAAAGGAGGAGTATATTTGTTTTTGTTAGAATGCATGAAAGTCCGCGAAGACGGAAGTGTTGCATAATATGGTGGGAGATTTACACCGAGAGGTTTTCATTAAGATGGGTGCGCAGTTTTTTAAATATATATGTTCTGGGTCGGAAAACCTGAAAGGAGCGGGTGGTTTGGTAAAATGTGGGCTTTCACAGAAGGCAATAGGAAGCATATTTTAGTGACTCATAGTGACTAGGGGACCGAGATCTAAGGAAGTGGAAAAAGATGAAATGAAGAACTTGCGGGAGAGGGGAAGGTGAATAAAATTAGAAAAAAGGATGATGGAGAAATTTGCATGAGTTATTACAGGAAGTCCTGGAGAAAAAGTGAATCACGTGGGACGTAACTTTGCCAGAGAAGATCAAATTATAAAAATAAGTATAATCTGTTGTAAATATTGGAGGAAAAAACTAATTTAGCATCGGCTGGTAGGATAATGTGATAATGTAATGGGCTGGCAGCAGTCTCGTTGTATGTAGATATACGGGTTAATGTGTTACTTTGTTTGTATGTGCCTGAAATGGGGTTCGTTGAGGTGTGATTGAGAAATGGAGGTTTAACAAATGAGCTTATTCTGAAAATGAGATATTTCAAAGTGATATCAAGAATTTCGGTTAACATAAATATTAAAAGCTTATGTTTTCTATTTTCTTTGGAAACTCCGGTACTGAGTGAGGCTGCTAGATTACCACAAAAAAACCTAATTAAGCTGCTTTAGTAGCGTTAATAAATGAAATGCAGATTGTTAAACGAGATTATATTATTTTCATGTTTTTTTTTTCTTACTCTTCATCATCATGTATTTTTTCTGTCTCTGTCACAAGAATTTCTCTTAGTTTGTAAGTGTAAATAAATTAACTTCCTGATGTTTTTTTTTTCAGGTAAGGATACTTGGGTCTTACGTGTAAACACCTTTCCGTTGACAAGGATTTACATCGCATCTAATTACGACCACCGAGAATGTGAGTAACTTCGTAATACGGATTATTTATAATTAAAATTTTTTTATTTTACATCCGGGTGTGTGTTTCAGAGAGGAGAGAGAGGAGAGAGAGAGAGAGAGGAGAGAGAGAGAGAGAGAGATTGCTATTCAACTCTGTTGCCATGGTAGGTATCTGTAAGTTGGTGGGTAGTAACTTCGCTGTTAAGCAGTGGAGATGATCTATAATGTATGCCGCATCGGCGTGGTTCCATACTCACCCAAAGGCCGTGATATTTCCTTCCCTTGCTCTTCTGACGCACGTCGATTTGCTTGTGTATATTTAACATTTCTTAATTATTTCAATATTCTGTAATGTTTGGTCAAACAGCTTCTTTCATCTATTAGTGGTTTCATGGACGAGTTGGTTCCCGAGTCCCGGAGTTGCTTTTCTTTTTACGTTTTATTTTATTTTCTTCTTCTTCTTCTTCTTCTTCTTCTTCTTCTTCTTCTTCTTCTTCTTCTTCTTCTTCTTCTTCTTCTTCTTCGTCAAAGAAACGTACGAAAAATGAGTTCTACCTCTTCTGTCTTCTTATATAAATACATGTATGAGATATGCTTAAATGTTCGTCGTCAGAGCGTGTAATTCTACGTTTTGCTTCAGTAAACATCTTTATGTAGCAGTGTTCCACCCCAATGCAGCTGTGAATTCAGGTATACACGTTTTAAAAACCTGCTTGCTTTTAGTTTGGGTAAGTACTACGTTTTGTACGAGGCCATATTTATGAAACTTGAACATTTTTTTTTTGTCATTTTTGAATACTTGCAGAATGTATTCATAGAATGCTTACAAAAAGTAGTCATAAATTCATAAATACATCTGTGAATTCAGGTATACACGTTTTAAAAACATGCTGATTGCTTTGTACGCGTAAATACTACGTTTTGTACGCGGCCATATATTTCTGTCATTTTTGAATGCTTACAAAATGTATTCATAAATTCGTAGGTTGCTATATTCATAAATACATCTATGAATTCAGGTATACATGTTTTAAAAACCTGCTGATTCCTTTGTACGCGTAAATACGACGTTTTGTACGCTTCCCATATTTTTTTGTCTCATTTTTGAACGCTTACAAAATGTATTCATAAATTCGTGAGCTGCTACGTAAGACTCGGATGCCTCCATGCGAAGCGGTTTGGTCAATAGCTTTGGAAGTCACGGGAGACGCTGACATTTAGAGATAAAAAAAAAAGGTGGAAAGGTTACTTCTCTTTTACCGACCACCACTCGGGCTGGTTACTCAGGCAACTTGCTTCTTTGTTGTCAGGTGCGAGGGAGGAAGCCGGTGAATTATGGAAGAGAGAGAGAGAGAGAGAGAGAGAGAGAGAGAGAGAGTCTAAATCTGTACCGCTGTATAACATGGGATGAGAGACAGAGAGTGAGAAATATTTGTCTCTGAATTATATCTGAAATTAGTGAGAGGAAAGTTTCCAATGTTCAGTTTATATCTAGTACCATTTAGAGAGAGAGAGAGAGAGAGAGAGAGAGAGAGAGAGAGTCTAAATCTGTAGTGGTGTATGACACGGGATGGAGATAGAGTGAGAAATAGTTTCTGAATTATATCTTAATTTAGCGAGAGGAAAGTTTCAAATGATGTTCATTATATCAAGCACCATTTACAGAGAGAGAGAGAGAGAGAGAGAGAGAGAGAGAGAGAGAGAGAGAGAGAGAGAGAGAGAGAGATTCAGTATTTCTTGTAAAAGTACAGGACGAGACTGCAAGAATTTTATGTATGCATAATTCATTTAAAAAGTCCAGGAGAGAGAGAGAGAGAGAGAGAGAGAGAGAGAGAGAGAGAGAGAGAGAGAGAGAGAGAATTTCAGCATCAAATTTTGATAGTCCGTGATCGAGAGTGTTTCATGTCTAAATCTAATCTTGACGATGCAGAGGGCCATTCTCTCTCTCTCTCTCCTTGACTTTTTAAATGAATTATGCATACATAAATAAAATTCTCGCAGTCTCGTCCTGTACTTTTACAAGAAATACTGAATCTCTCTCTCTCTCTCTCTCTCTCTCTCTCTCTCTCTCTCTCTCTCTCTCTCTCTATCTCTACATCTCTGACTGGTTTGATGAATTATGATTAATTATGGAAATGAAATAAACTGGTGGCGACTGATTTTTTAATGAACTTGAGCTCTCCCAAGCACTTAATTACAGAGGGTTTTTAATTAGCTGGAGAAGAGAGAGAGAGAGAGAGAGAGAGAGAGAGAGAGAGAGAGAGAGAGAGCACTGATTTAATTAGCCAGTGGCATTGCTCCATTCGGCAGCGGAGAAAATTACGACATGATTAGACTTTTATCTCCTGAATGAAAAATGAATTTTTATCCATTTCAGATCTTGATTATCAATGATGTTAATAGATTCGTTGGTGTTGAATTTAATCTTGAAACTACAACTGAAGGAGTGAGGATGAGTTGATAGCGTGAATAATAATAATAATAATAATAATAATAATAATAATAATAATAATAATAATAATAATAATAAGCTGGCTTATTGTACATGTAAACAAAATGTAAACTGGTCATTTTTCATCAAATGCCTTCTCCCATCTGAGGAGGTGGTACTAACAGAAGGTTACGTATCTCTCTCTCTCTCTCTCTCTCTCTCTCTCTCTCTCTCTCTCTCTCTCTCTCTCTCATATTAGACCTGATTGGGCATCGTGATATCTTGTGTAAATAAGCCGAATGTATTTCGTGTAACTGAAGCTCATCTGACCGTGAATGGCGTCGAAATTAGATTACCTCATGGATAAAATGCCGTGTCAAAATAATTATAAGTGAGATAAATTACTGCAGAGATCAGTGGACGTGATTTTGCGTCGTGAGAAAATGAGGTGTTGTACCATTAAAATAAAAGAAGAGACATTGCCGTGCCAAAATATTGTTACACGTGAAATTGGACATTAAGAAAATATACACGTAATTGTGATTGAAAAGAGAAAATGAAATGTGATGATATTAAATTTTATGAACTATTCGTTCTTTTTTCAACTTGTATTTCCACAATACTTCCATCGATGTATGCGTAGAAAACAAAAGCCATTTAAAAACGAAGAAGGAAAAATATAACTCAAAAATGAAATGCAAAGAAGGAAAACAAAAGACTAATGGAAAGCGAAGACAAGGGAAAAAACAAAAGCCTAAATGGAAAGCGAAGTAGGAAAACAAAAGCTAAATTAAAGCAAAGAAGGAAAAACTAAAGCCAAATGAAAGTGAAGGAAAAACAAAAGCCAAATAAAAGCTAAGGAGAAGAACCAAAGACAAATTAAAGCCAACAAGAAAAACAAAAGCCAAATAAAAGCGAAGAAGGAAAAACAATAGCCAAATAAAAGCTAAGAAGAAAAATCAAAAGCCGCCGATGTGTGTAAGGTATTGAGCCGAGAGGAATTCGCATCTTCATGAATAACGCATCGCTGACGTAAAAGAACTTGATGGTAACGCAGAGGTGCATCGCCTTCATTACATACGTCTGCTTCGGAGCATTGGTTCGTTCCTGGACTGAGAAGTGGGGTGGGGTCTAGGGGGGTGTGGGGAGTGATTGAGAAGTTTGAGTGAAAATGGGTGTGAGGGGCCGGGGGGGAGGGTGGTTGGCGTTGTCTAAAAACTCCTGCTCTCTTAGCAAGAGCTGGTTATGTCACCCTCTCTTAAGTCCACGCCCTCTCTTAAATGTTTGAGACGCTTCTGAAATGGCGTTCTTTTCTTCGACTACCAAATAATTGAGAGAGAGAGAGAGAGAGAGAGAGAGAGAGAGAGAGAGAGAGAGAGAGAAATATTCGAAAATTATCTTCACGTAATGAGAGATTTTCTTTAGTGTTCCTTTTCTTGACTGCCAAACGATTAAGAGAAATGGATAGAATATATATATATATATATATATATATATATATATATATATATATATATATATATAATATATTTTAGGGAGAGAGAGAGATTCGAAATTATGATCACTTGATGCGAACATTTTCCTAATAGTGTGTAATGTTCTTTTCCTTGACTACTAAATGATTAAAGGCAAAGGTAGCACATGCAGAGAGAGAGAGAGAGAGAGAGAGAGAGAGAGAGAGAGAGAGAGAGAGAGAGAGACGAAAATTATCCCTCATGATGGAGCAAATAAGTGTTATAGTGTTCTTCCCCAAGGGATTGTTTCTTTCGGGAGCGATTTATGTTTGCAGGCGATAAATGCTGCTTTCTCCGTAATTGCAGACATAAGTTTTCAGTGTTGTGTGAAATGTTTTTTATTTTAAAGTGAAAAACTTTTTTTGGGTAAATCCTCAATAAATCTCTCTCTCTCTCTCTCTCTCTCTCTCTCTCTCTCTATCTCTCTCTCTCTCACACACACATATATATATATATATATATATATATATATATATATATATATATATATATATATATATATATATATATATATATATATATAATCTGGTAATTTTTGGACACACTCTTTAGCAGTTCTCATTGAATGCATTTGCGACGCCAATTCTTTGAGGACGTCATATCTATAATTTGATGTTTTTTTTTTTCCCTTTTATCCTCAAGGGTAAAACTCAGAAGGAAAAAAGTTAAGTTGTTGCGTTTTTTCCTTTTATAATCTTCCTTCCGACAGATGTCTTTTGCTACAAAGTTCTAGCTTCGAGTAAATGAAAATATACAGGAAATTTTAAAAAAGTTTATGAAAAAATAATCGGACGACACACAACACACACACACACACACACACACACACACATATATATATATATATATATAATCCGTTTACTTTTATGTCACCTCCGAACCTTTTTTGCATTTCCAAAAGACTTATACTCACCATATGTACTATACGCCGTTGTCTCTGTGTATATGAAGTTGCTGTGAATAATGTCCCTATTGTTTCAATTTTCCTTCTTGGCTGTAACTTTGTTTATATATATCGACATATTTGTGTGTGAATTGATTATATTTCTGTATATAACTGTACTAAATGCCTATGATGTGTTAAGTTTTCCGTGTATTTTCAAAAAGACTGACCACTTGCTAAAGAACATGTCAATGTAGAAACTGACATTTTTGGTATCTTATTGGAAAATCGGGCCAAAGTAATACTTATAAAATATGTAACTGGAAAATCAGGGCAAGGTAATACTTATAAAATTCTTTCTTTAACCTTTGTATCAATGCAGCAGGAAAATCGTGCAAGGCAATGCTTTTGAAATTCTGTATTTAACATTTGTATCACTGGGTAATCGAGGCAATGTAATACTTCTTAAAATTTGTATTTAACCTTTCTATCCATACAACTGGAAAATCATGCAAGGTAATACTTTTAAAATTCTGTATTTAACATTTGTATCACTGGAAAATCGGGTTAAGTTAATACTTTCACAATTTTATATTCAAAATTTGTATCACTGGAAAATCGGGGCAAGGTAATACTTTTAAAATTCTGTATTTAACCTTTGTATTTATGCATCTGGAAAATCGGGTCAAGGTAATACTTTTGAAATCTGTATTTAACTTTGGTAATACTTTTGAAATTCTGTATTTCACTTTTGTATATCTGTAAAATCTGGGCAAGGTGATACTTTTAAAATTCGGTATTTAACCTTTGTATCTATGTAACTGGAACGCCCAGCCTACTTTGACATTTAACCGAGCGGTACCCTCATTTTTCCAGAGTTCGGAAGTAGGTCACGATTGCTCTGTTAACTGATATGTAGGTCGCATCGGCTTTTGAATTTATTCAGTGGAGAGTCGATGGCATTATGATTTGACTAGATGGTATTAGACGAGAAATTGAAGAAATTGGAGATTCTCGCCATTATTTCCAGATTACATAACATTTGAAAAGCTTTAAATAACCATTTTTAGAGTTTTTTCATTTTTTATTATTTTATTTATTTATTTTTTTGGTTTCTAATTGTGGTCTCATATTGTGCCGAGACTTGATGTGTAAGTTAATGGTCTTTTAGGATGTTATATAGAATATTTACATATTTTGAGTACTACTACTACTACTACTAACTTGTGATTGTTGAACTTATGTAATATATACATACATTTATATATTATATTATATATATAATCTATATATATGCTATATATATATATATATATATATAATATATATATATAGATATATATATATCTATATTATATAATATATATAGATATATAAATATATATATAGATATATATATAGATATATATATATATATATATATATTATATATATATATCACCTTGTACTATACACCTGGTAGTTAATCGACTCTGGTCTTCGAAACGGAATAGCGATAGATAATTTTACGGGCTGCTCTAGGAGCAAGAGCCCGTGCTGGCATAAGGCCAGCTTAATCTCAAACAACAACAGATAATTCGGTTATTATGGTCTCTCTCATCTTCAGTAGTCTGTTTATTCTCGTGTCAGGAGAGTCCTTGCAAAAACACATTTTGTAACAGTACTTTCGTCTTCATAGTTTTAGGAATTCATCCTCCCCTGAATCCATCATAGTTGTACTCTCTCTCTCTCTCTCTGTCTCTCTCTCAGGATTCACAGTCCGTTGTTTTATCACCTTTTTTTTTTTTAGTCATTCCTTTTTTCAAATCTACTTTTCCAAATAGCCTTGTGTATCTCAAGCTTCGTTCTCCTTCCATTATTAGAATTCTTCTCGTGTCCCCCTCCCCCCATCCTCTTCAAGTCCCGACTTTCCACTACAGCCTCATCTTCACTTCCTTTATCTTGAAGTAAAAAAATGGCAGTCTTGAATACCCAGTCTTTAGTTCACTTCCTGTTTCTTGAAGAAAACGTAAAGGGAGAATAGAAGAAGAGCGAACATTTCCTCTTCTCCTGCCAGTGTTTTTCCTTGTTTATTGTAGCTGGAGTATTTATTTGCATCGTTATTTACATCATCATCTACAGCTATTAAAATAAGAAATCTGAATTTATATCTGTGGTTATTTTAACTGGTTTTAAGTGTGGTTAATGCGCTCCTTTCAATTAACATTAGTGTGACTCATAAAAGTAAGGAAACGTCCGTAACGTAGGTAATAAGATTCTTTCTTCAATGAGAATTATGTAATGCGCGGGAATTTTTTTACGGTAATCCATTATCCGATTTATGTTGGAACGTCCTCCTACTCTAGTGCCCCGTAGGGAGTTAGTACCGTCAGTCCACCTCATGCGGTGCACTGTAGGTATTACTTAAGGATATTTGCAGCGTCCCTTCGGCCCCTACCTGCAACCCTTTCATTCCTTTTACTGTACGTCCGTTCATGTTGTCTTTCTTCTTTCCTACTTTCCACCCTTTTCTAACAATTGTTTCATGGTGCAACTGCGCGAGGTTATCCTCCTGTTACACCTTTCAAACCTTTCTGCTCTCATTTTTCCTTGCAGCGCTGAATGACCTCATAGGTCCCAGTGCTTGGCCTTTGGCCTAAATTATATATATTCCATTCCATTTCCTATTCCAGTGACAGACTCCCAAGTTTATTCTTTCACCAATCTTGTTAGCAATTTCATAGTTTTAGATGCGATCGTTATTTCATCTTTCACCAAATTTAAATGACCGTTTAACTCGGTTATTTTCACCTCAACGTTGACCGTTCTTAGAATATTAATGAATTGTAAAAAGGTTTGTATTATAATTTTTCAGCTGATATTACAATTTATCAAATCTACCTTCGTTAAATTTACAATTTATCAAATCTACCTTCGTTAAATTTAGTCCTTGATAAAATCAGTTATCGTTATTTCGTATCATCGGACTGGCATTTTGGAATGTGCAATCGACTTGTATTGGGAAAAAAATCCACATCGAATTTTTCTTATCTAATTTGTTTTGTATATTCCAGAGGCAAAAGGCATATTAGTGATTTTATCATGTCACTGTCTCTGTTAAGTATATATTGATGTAATACGCGTGTTATTGCTACTAATAGAATTTCAAAAAAGCACACGTGATTTTCTTGTTCAGGCACATCCGCAGACACGTTTTCCGGACTCTCTCTCTCTCTCTCTCTCTCTCTCTCTCTCTCTCTCTCTCTCTCTCTCTCTCTCTCTTGCATGCAAGTTTTTTATTTCCCCGCTATATCTCAGATCACGACTTCCTGTGTCGACTGCCTTTGTCCTTGTTTCCAGCCTTCTCTCTCTCTCTCTCTCTCTCTCTTCTCTCTCTCTCTCCCTATCTTCTCTCCTCTCTCTATCCAGACGTCCGTTCCAAATGTATGGTTGTGTTTCAGGTCCTTTCGCTCGTCTTTTTGTTTCCCTTCCTTATCCGAGTAATTGCCGAAGAGATAAGGCATGTTCCTGGGGGGACCGCGTCGTATATACTTTCGTTTTGTCGGAGGGAGTTGAATGAACTGAAGATGATGGCGAAGTGGCGAGATAGTGCACACTGCGGATAGATTATGGACGTAGTCTATGTTCTTTTGAGTTATTTATCATTTGTATTTGTATATGTGCCCGGATAACATGCTATTCAAGCTTGAAATTGTGTGTCTGTTTGTGTGTGTGTTCGGGTATTTGTTCATTGTATGTATGTGTGTATGATAGCACTGTCAGTAATTGTATACCTGGTGTTGAAAATCAGGGAATCAATACATAAACTAATGTTAGATAAATAGAAGGTAGTTTATTTGTTCCAGTAATTTGATGCTCTCACACATATATGTGTATGTATGTATAATAATATATTATTATATATATATATATATATATATATATAATTATATATATAATATAATAATATATAGATATAATATATATATATATTATTTATATATATATATTTTATTAATTTAATATAATATTTATATATTATATATATATATATATATATATATATATCTAATTAAGATATATATATATCTATTAGATATATATATATATATATATATATATATATATATAGATATATATATATATGTGTGTGTGTGTGTGTGTGTGTGTCTGCAAAAGGAAAACCTTGACGTGAAATGATGTACATGAAAGTTACTGTGACCGGGTGATGTGTCTGATGCGAGTGTTTTTATGATTTTTTTGCCGACTAATGGGATGAGCGACCCTTTGCATGATGGAAACAAGATTAAGTTAAAAAAAAAAAAATGGTCATACGCATGAACCACGAGAAGAGTCTACTCACTTCAGAGATCGTATATGTAAGGTAAGACTTCCAAAACCTGTCAGTAGAGGGGATGATGGTGATAGGATGCTTTATTATTATCCATTATTATTATTATTATTATTATATTATTATTATTATTATTATTATTATTATTATTCAGAAACTCTATTCGTTTGGACCAAGCCCCCAGGGATCATTGACTTGAAATTCAGGCCTCCAAAAAATATGGCGTTCAACTGGAAGACGTTACAGAAGATAATATTATGAAATACAGAAAGAAGAGAGCCGTCTTTAGAAAAGAAAAGAGAGCCAAATCACTAAATTAGTAGATAAATATTTAAAAATGTGTATATATATAATTAACTTAACGAGGTTCGAGTTGCTCAACATCCTCAGGGGGACATCCAACGATGTGAGGAATAAAAGACCTCTGGAACTGACAAGTTTGACATCGTGGCACATTTACTGAATATTGAATATTGGATATAATGAGGAACCAAAAAACCAAACTGTACGTGAGAGAGAGAGAGAGAGAGAGAGAGAGAGAGAGAGAGAGAGAGAGAGAGAGAGAGAGAATGTTGAACGCAGAGACGGAACGGAGGAATTATTTGGAATCACAGGGAGGCATGGACTCGCATTAAGTATACAATATTAAGAATTTTTTTTTTAATATTGACGCAAGGGTTGCACGAATGTAGAATTTGGGAGAGTTTAAGAGTAGGAGAATTATCGAAGTTAATATACACACTATAATATATATATATATATATATATATATCAATATATACCACAATAATCAGATACCAGTGTGTAATAACACAACTCGATAATATCTCACCCATACTCTTGAAAACTCTAATTCCCAAATCACATTCGTGCAACCCTTGCGTCAATATTAAAAAAAATTTTTAATATTGTATACTTAATGCGAGTTCATGCCTCCCTGTGATTCCAAATAATTCCTCCGTCTCTGCGTTCAACATTCTCTCTTCTCTCTCTTCTCTCTCTCTCTCTCTCTCTCTCTCTCTCTCTCTCTCTCGTACAGTTTGGTTCTTTGGTTCCTCATTATATCCAATGATTCAATATTCAGTAAATGTGCCACGATGTCAAACTTGTCAGTTCCATCGGGGGGTCTTTTATTCCTGACATCGTGGATGTCCCCCTGAGGATGTTGAGCAACTAGATATATATATATATATATAATAATATAATAATATATATATATAATATATATATATATATATTATATAATATATATAATATATATATACGATATATTATATATATATATATATATATATATATATATATATATATATATATATATATATATATATATATATATATGCGTGTGTGTGTGTGTGTGTGTGTGTGTGTAGTATATAATTTTTTTTATGATCCTAACCAGAACCAAAGGAAACAAGGGCCATCCCAGTACCCTTTTCTAGCCCAGGCTTGATTTTTTGCATGGATGATGAATAGTCAGAGAGAGAGAGAAAGGTGGAGAAGGAAAGTATATCGTGGTGAGATGATGTTATTAATATTGTTAATAAGCTAAAATAATGAAGTACATTAAGTCTATTAGATAGAATGTACTTAATGAATGACTGAGTGCAGATGCACTGATAGAATGTGACTCCCCGACAGGGCCAAGGTTGTAGTGAGTAGTTTTAATATCCATTTAATGTAAGTAACAGTTCTGTGTAAAAAATTACATTGATGTTAATGAAAAGTAGTTGGAAAATGTTGTAAAGAATAGGATTTAGATGTTGAAAAGACTTGAATTAAAGCACTTAATATTATTGCAGTCACGCGAGTGTGTATGTATGTATGTATGTAAGTGGGCGGTCGCACACGTGCATTAGCGAGCCCTCATATTCACGGTCAATTTATTATGGGTGAAAACATTACCTTATCTCGCCTACTCCTCGGAAACATTTATCAGACCAGCCTTGAAGATACCAAGAGCAATTAACTAACCCCCATAAATACTTTATTAAACCTAAAAAAAACCTCGGTTGAGAACTGCTACTCAACCTCTTCAACATTTCTGATCGCAGTCCCACGTGCCGTTTCATCTCCTCGTATTCTAAATTGGCATCGCTGGAGAGTCACGTCACTGGGCGAATTGGTATGCGGTATATCAGGGAGCGGAAGTGCTAATTGCAATGAACTTGAAATACTCTCGGTTCGCTTAGAGACTCTCGGTATGAATTTGTCAGGTGCCTACTGCGGTCAAGGAGCTGCAGTAGAGCTGATATTACAGTGTCAGGAGCAAGACTCCAGCTCACATGCTTCCCCTGGAATTGTGATGGTCGTCGCGATTTTTTTATGATGGTTATGTCTAGGTTTTTTTTAAGGCTTTATTTGATTGTGATATAGTGGTTTTTAATCGTTGTATGATTTTTTTACCCGTGGGGAGTTTGAATGCAATAAGAATATAGCCAAATTATTATTATTATTTTTTTTTTTTTTAAATAAAAGATGGTTACCATTACACCTTGAACATATTTCGGGATTTATTAATGATGTCAATTGCTATGGTATCAGTAGTGTTACTACGGCCACTGCTTCTACTACTACTAGTAGTAGTAGTAGTAGCAGTAGTAGTAGTAAATCGACACAAAAGCCGTGAAAATACCGAAGGAATAAAATATTATTTAGTCTAATTTTGCATTAAAGAAACATGTACAGCCAGCCCACACCATATATATATATATATATGATATTAATATATATATATATATATATATATATATGGTTGTTGTGTGTTGGGGTGGTGTGTGTGGGTGGTGTGTTGGTGTATATATATATATTATATATATATATATATATATATATATATATATAAAAATATAAATGTATATATAATGAACATAAACATTATACATATACAATATATATATAAAAACAATATATATAATATACATAATATATATATATTATAAAATATATAATATATTATATATATATATATTAATTATAATATAAAGGAGGACATCACTTCATCAGATTCTCTCAAACTGAAATTCCATTGGATGCGTCATTCGATTTTATCTCTTGATTGTGTTAGGCCTAACGAAATTTCTCTCTCTCTCTCTCTCTCTCTCTCTCTCTCTCTCTCTCTCTCTCTCTCTCTCTCAAACTGAACGTCCCATTCCCGAACCTGATAATAAGGGAATATGGGGTCACCACCAAAAATTCCAGTATGCCCTTGTTGACCTAAGTAATGGATATGGTTTATGTATATAGTAGTTGTTAGTCGTCTGTTTTGGGCATCAGGTGAGAGAGAGAGAGAGAGAGAGAGAGAGAGAGAGAGACGAGAGAGAGGAGATGAGAGAGAGAGAGAGAGACGTTAGTGAGCAGTTTTATACTCAGAATGCAATCCACTGAAACTTGAGGGGCTGATCAAGGAAATGCTCACCAAGGTGAAAACATTCATAAGACTCTCTCTCTCTCTCTCTCTCTCTCTCTCTCTCCTTTTGTGTGAGGCCTAGCTCTCGTAAGCCACCAAATTCTATCTATTATTTCGTAAGAGTCATTGTGAGCACAATACTTAGGCCTACAGCAGCACCATTTCTCCAATATATTAAAAGCTTTATTGGCTCTGTTGGCGTCTTAGATGGTGAGGATGTTCTAGATATGAAGCTTTGCCCACAATTCTTCATTATATACTGAAATAATCTTATTACGTGTTATCTCGTCGTCTTGCCTTTATTGATAGGGGAATTTCTTCTCACGTTTGCGTACATAGTGATTTTTGATATAGGAAATATTTGTTATGAGAGAGCATTAATGGTTTAAAATCTAATCTCGGTCATCTAACCAGTGTGGCTTTGAATCCAACCTTGATAGGGGAAGTTCGCTATTCATTTCTTCTGTTTTTTTTTAGGGCTTCGTTTGAAAGCTTATGAAAAAAGTAATTGGAAGTGTACATATAAGATTATGAATATATGTTTTGTATGTATATAATATATAATATAATATTATATATATATATATATATATATTTATATGTTTGTATATATATATATATATATATATATATATATGTGTGGTTGTGTGGTTTGGTGTTTGTGTTTTATGTATTGTGGCTGTGTAATATATATATATATATATGGAGAACGTTTTTTGTTATTTATTTAAGGAAGTTATATTATCATTGTAAAATGTGAAAAACTATTTATATTGGCGTCCACTGGTCTCTCTCTCTTTCACTGAAAAAGCAATAATGAATGAACAGGAAATGAATAATTCAAGATGGATAAATGAATGAAATAGAACGTTGTGATAAAGCTCAGCATTTCCTGGAATGCATCAATTATTTTTATTTAATTGGCCTGAAAGTATTGATAGAATGATGTAGGAGACTGCTTTCACGTGGGAGCGTTTCATTCAGATACACGTCAATGTTTATTTATCGTCACCTAGTTCATTTCTTTTACTATACCTCCATTCATATTATCTCTTCCATCATTCTTTCCATCCTCTTCTAACAGTGTTTCACAATGCAGCTACGAGGTTTTCCTCCTGTTATACTTTTAAAACCTCTGACTTTCAGTTTTCCTTTCAGCTGTAAATGCCCTCATGGGTCCTAACAGTTGGTCCTCATAATAAATTGTATATTCTATCTATCTATCTAGCTATCTATGCATATAGGGGCGAAAATTAAATATCACTACGGGTAGTCATGTCAGGTTAGAAACAAGGTTTCTAGAACATTCGAACTCCCTCATACTCCCTCCAACCCATGGGCACAGGGACACCAGGGACACAAGGGACACGTGACATGTCCACCACGTGATCCCATTTGTTGGGGGGGAAAGGGAAGGAGCCCCAGGGGGGCCAAGAAGGCAGCGGCGCTTTTGGTTGATTATGGCTGTGATTGGAGGTCGGGGCTCCTGCCATTTTGTCCGGTTTTATTAATACTGATGATGATGCCCCTCGTTCGTTCGTTCGGTTCCCCCTCTTACTCATCCTTTTAGAGGTTGCTTTTTTCCTTTATTTGTTCGTATACTTTTTTATTTATTTTTTTTTTCAGACCTGGGTAATATTATACATGGTGTAGGTTCTTGGTGTTTTCTCTCTTTACGATTAATTTTTTCCCCCTTCTCTTCCCATCTGTTCTTTTGAATGGGAATTTTGGGTATTCAGCAAAGTGTTCATGGGCTGGGCTTTGAAGCAGAAAAAAAGTAAATGCTCCCAAATAGAAAAATAGATTTTATTTGACTTTCTTGTAGTTTGGCCTCATAAAATCCCTTTCATTTTACTCTCATGTAGTTCGGCCTCATATACATCATATCAAAGAGCTTGTATTATGATATATCCCTATTTTCATTTCAAGTAAAGGAAGCTCATATTTAAATCTTTAAATCAGAGAAGAACGAAGTGTCTTTAGACTACTTTTTTGGGCCTAGACTGTTCAAAACTCCGTATAAAGGTTATTCAGACTGCTAAGGGCCCGTTCACATAGTGGTTCAGTACTAACCTTGCCACCCTATATCTTGAGGGGTATGTGGTTTTAAGGATTACTGGGAACAATGTACATGTGTGGGATGATTACAATTTTGATAGATTGTATGACCACTAAAATACTTTGACTTATGATAAGGGAAATGAATGGCAACTTGTATCCTACATTTGAAAGTTCAGTCCTTGAGTTGGGTTACTGTTACTGTTAGTTAAAATGTGCACATCTAAGGTTGTGGAATCGTGGTACACTTGTCCTTGTCATGAACGCAATTTTACCTCATTTGTTAACCATCATCATTAATGCTGCTACTGTTTGTGATTTTACCACTTTCTATAATCATTATTATTACATTGGAGAAATAAATCCACAGTGTATCTGTACAACTATATCTTTTAAAAATAAAGCTAAACAGAGAAGCTTCGAGAAATATAGTTGCGCAGATTCATAAGTGTGGATTTGTTTCTCCATTTTAAATCTCTTGCTATTATTATTCTTACTACGAGCTTGTTGGCGGGGCTGGAACCCGGCGCTGCTATCTTCCCCTACCCTCTCGATTCCCTTCCTACCCTTGCCACCACCCGGGCGGACAAATAGGTTTGCAGGAGGAGGGTGGATGTCTCCCCTACCCTCCCGTTCTTCCTACCTAACTTTTCCCCACCTGGGGCTTACAAACCGGTTTTGTTGGGGGTGGATGGTTGTGTCATGTCTCTCCCTACTGTTACCCTGGGAGGACAAACAAGATCCACTCAGATATTATTATTATTATTATTATTATTATTATTATTATTTTTGTCAAGTCTTAGTATATTGATGATGACTGCAGTCTTTCAAAGACTCGTTGCTCGTTCTGAATACGAGAATGTCAATGGACCAGAAAGAGCTTTCATTTTGACATTCGCTTGACGAGAGGTGAGTGACCCCAGTAGTTAGCGTTAGAGCGAGGTGAAAAGTCAAAACGTAATTATGATCGACGGGAAACTCGTTTACTCTCTCTCTCTCTCTCATACTTATTTATTTTTTACCTTGATATTTTTCATAATTACATTGCCTTGACGGAACAGAGTTTGTAGAACCAACAGCGTTTTATGATCCAGTTTTGCTCTCTCTCTCTCTCTCTCTCTCTCTCTCTCTCTCTCTCTCTCTCTCTCTCTCTCTCATGTACTTATTTACTGTTTGATCTTGATATTTTTCATAATTACATTGCCTTGACGGAGCAAAATTTGCGGAACCAACAGCGTTTTATGAGATAATGGAAGTTTAATTTCCATGTTTCTGAGAACTGCCTTTGCTTTGCAGTGTCCCTTTCTGTGGTAGAAGTGTTACCTTTATCTATACCGCTGTTCAGTAGATTTCCAAATCTTTCATGACCCACATTTCAACCCTACAGAATTTCATTGAAATTTTTATTTATTTATTTATTATTTCTAGAGAGAGAGGAGAGAGACGATGAGAGAGAGAGAGAGAGAAGGAGGAACCTTACCCTTACAGCCTTACCTTAATCGTTGTTCCGGTTAGGGCTTGCCCCAGGTCCCTCAGTGTGAGGCACCTCTAGTGTCTACCAGAGAATTGCTAATGCATCTTCCGGAGAGAGAGAGAGAGAGAGAGAGAGAGAGAGAGAGAGAGAAAACCTTACTTACCTTTACCTTACAGACCTTACATCTTGTTCGGGTTTCCCTAGGTCCCTCAGTGTCAGGCACCTCTAGTGTCTACCAACCAGAGAATTGCTAATGCATCTTCTGGAAAGAGAGAGAGAGAGAGAGAGAGAGACACTAACAAACTGATACGGATGAATGCGTAAAACCCACCCGACTTCCTAGGGGGGGCCGGGGGAGGTGGGTGCGGTTTCAAATAAGAAAATGGTAAAGTTGGGAGGAAAATATTCTGCATGGACAAGCTTTTCCTAGTGCGCGGTTTGATAATGAATGCGCTGGCGACGGAAGTGATTACTCATTCGTGTGTGTGTTGAATCGTTTGCATATAAATCTAAAGGTTAAAGACAAATATCGGTGTGAGATTTACACAAAGGTTCAATCACTGTTCGCCGAGTTGCAAATTCTTGAAGGAGTTGGCAGATCCTAAGTTTATATTTTAGTTGACAGAGCAGTGGATGTAGTTTATTAATTAATTTCATTTGCTTTTTACTGCAGAGGGTTTTGTTGGATTTAATTTTTCCCCCTTTATATTATCTTTGTTCCTTTTCATAATAATTGTGTAGTATTGACACCGTTTGCTTATTCCACTGCAGTGTCCTCATTCATCAGGCGTTCGTGGGCTGGATCGGACCAGTTCGCTTTTTGTGGTTGTTCGGAGGTTGCAGAAGCCGCTATGGCCTTTCTGGTTATTTTTCGTCATGGAAAAGAACCTTTTGAGAGAGAGAGAGAGAGAGAGAGAGAGAGAGAGAGAGAGAGAGAGAGAGAGAGAGAGAGAAAATTTTTGTGGGAGTAAGGGAGATTCAATTTATCCATACATAGGTAACATTATTAACCATTTTGAGATAGAAGGGAGATTCAATTTATCCAAACATAGGTAACATAATTAGCCCCTTTGAGAGAGAGAAGACGAGAAGAGGAGAGAGGAGAGAGGAGACGAGACCTGAGACGAGAGAGAGAGAGAGAAGAGAGCGAGATTCGGTTTATACATACGTAGGTATGGTATTTTAAATCATAAGCCTTTTAGAGAGAGAGAGAGAGAGAGAGAGAGAGAGAGAGAGAGATTCAGTTTATCCAGACGTAGATAGCTTAAAGAAATCACTAAGTCCTTTAAGAGAGAGAGAGAGAATTTTCTTCAATTTATATCATGTCATACACATGAGACATCGTCATTTCCATCGTCGTCGTCATGTAATTAGAGCTCTGTCAAGAGGTAATTGTTATATAAAGAGACCCGTGTCACAGATATTTTTAGTTGACTATCGTATGGGAGGAGAAGGGAGGGCGTGTCTTGCAATAAAACCGCCATTAGCCACGGGGCAGATAATGGCTCCTAATCCTTTTAGGTCCGTACGTACTCTCTCTCTCTCTCTCTCTCTCTCTCTCTCTCTCTCTCTCTCTCTCTCTCTATGCTACTGTAAATTGCACGTAAGGTCATTTTACACTCTGCTGAAGGTTTGCTTAAGGAGTTGACGTCATCATTTGCTATCTCATTAGGAATATTGATAACCGTTCTACCGATGATGTCTGTAGTTGCTTGCACGTAAGGGATAATAATAATAATAATAATAATAATAATAATAATAATAATAATATAGTGTTGAATAATGTAGTTCCCTGCACATAAGTAATAATAATAATACTAATGATATATGGTGTTGAATGTCATAGATGTTTCAGATGCATCCAACTTAATATATATATATTTATACACACACACACACACACACACACACACACACACACACATATATATATATATATATATATGTGTATATGTATATATATGTGTGCGCGCGTGTGTGTGTGTATGTGTGTATGTATGTATGTATATATAAAACTTTGTAAACTGAATGCAACTGGAGCAGCTATAGCATGTTTGTGAGTGGGTCTATCACATATATGCATTAATATTAATACTAAGTATAATAATAATAATAATAATAATAATAATAATAATAATAATAAAACGCTGGACTATGTGTTGGTCAGTGGCCTTTTGAACAGTCTTGACTTATTATTATTTGTAGGATACAATTGCAAGAAGGATTCTCTGCAAGATACGGGTCTTTTGGCTCTCATTTTGGATATATTAATAGCAGTGTATTCGCAGATGCCTTTGTACGTTTTCCAGGGTTTTTGCTTGTTCGTGCGTATTTTTTATTTTTTAGAGTGATTGGTTTTGATTAAACCGGCCATCTGCCACTTTGGCACTTGCCAAAATTAGTGTTAATTGTGTATTGTTTCTGAGATTTTAGATTTCACGTATAAAGGCCTTTTGCGATTATTGACGTAGTTGTTTAAGACGTAATCTTTGTAATTTTTTTTTTCATCAAGGAAATGTTATTCGTATGTGTCATTATATGGATTTTTGTTTATGTGATAATTATGGTTTTATGGTTAGTGGAATTTCATTATTAAACGAAATAACCAGTTAAGGGGGTCTACTGATATTGAAAAAAAAAACTTAAAACCTTTTTGTTTGATCGATGCTATGATATGGAATATCAAACAGTGAATTTGGAATGTGATGATCAAATGCATATGATGAATACACCATGACATTTGATATTGGAGGTCCTGCGAGCGCTTTGAAGTGGTGGGGGACCTGGATAAGTCATCAACAAGTAACAAAATATTATATATATATATATATATATATATATATATATATATATATATATATATATGTATATATGGATCTTTTGGTATAAATACCGCCTATTCTGTAACTTTTCTCATTCATTACCTACCTTTCATTCTATATTTTGACGTTTTTATGGGCTCCTTTTATTAGATGGAATTCTGTTGTTACAGAACATTTTTACCAGTCATATATATATATATATATATATATATATATATATATATATATATATAAAATGTATGTGTATTTATATGTGTGTGCACATACTTACTGGATGTGGGCAGTTACTATCCCAGATAAACAAACCGCGCAATACCCAACTACAAGCAAACATCGTAATAAGTTCCAGACTCGACACAGCTCGTTTTGGTCAGCCATTCCTGGAAATAAGCGCAGTGACTTAGGCGTCGGTATCTTGTCCCTTTCTTAGGTCGCGAGGTAGAGCACTTAGGCGGGAGGTAGAGCCCTTAGGTCGCGAGGTAGAGACACTTCAAGACCGTATCTCCTCGCACCCTTATCCACACTCCCCTTCAAGAAGGAAGCCTTATGAGGGAAGGGTATTTGGAGGGGAGGGGAGAGGGGGGGGGGTGATGGGAGAGGTGTGCTGTGCTGAGGTGTTAATGTCATGCTCGTGGAAAAGGAAATTGCGTTTCATGTAAATGTCTTTCCTTGGTCTTATCGGTCATGAGGATATTTGTTGGTCGTCTTTCCTTTTAGTTGATATTTAAATGAAGACGTGACTTGGAGTTACGGACATTTTTCATGTTTATAAGGAAAGTTCAAATTATAATTTACCTTCTTACTGTTAAGGTAGACGTTAGCTGGGCAATTTTATCATAATTATGAAAATATTTTTGCCATGTAATTTAATTAATTCTTTTAAATTTTACCAAGGAAGATATGGGCTTGGTAATTTGCAATAAATCTTATAGGAGGAGGTGTTATCTCGTTAATCTTTTTATTCGACTGGTTTCCTTTATGCAGTTGCTTATAATCGTTCAATAAGACACCCAGTGATATACCCGTATGTTTGTGAGAGGATGAAAGATATAGTCACATAGTCGCTTACTGGACTGCCAGAGTAAATACCTGTCAATCCACTTTTCAGTTTTTTTTTTTTAATGAAACTATGACTAATTGACCAGTTGGCGCAACTCCGGTCTTTTCTTCTGCTGTATGAAAAATAAGTATTTTCCATAATATGCTTAGTATGTAAATATTATGAAAGCAAATTTGAAATCCTCCGCACAGGAGAGAGACTTTTGATGGCCCTCAATTCGCTTCGTTTTTAAGAAGAAATTTTAGCCACATACGCTGTCAGCTATGGCTGTTCTTTTCGTGTGTGTGTTTATAATATATATATATATATATATATAATATATATATATATAATATATATATATATATATATATATATATATATATATATATTTTTTTTTTTTTTTTTTTTTTTTTTTTTTTTTCTTTTTTTTTCTTTTTTTAGCCATAAATTTTTTGGGCCATTAAAGGGATTGGTTCCTTCCGATCCAGAGCAAAACTTTTATTTTTTCTTTCTTTTTCTAGAAGAGGTCAGTCAGTATCCCCATGTCCTCCTCCTCCCCAGGGTAAGAGACCCGTGGGCCCACCGTAGTCGATTAATTGACAGCTTCCGGAATTCACTGCCTAGGTCAACAGATTGACAGTGCATTAAATCGTTAAACGGACTAAAGACGTTTCTCCCCCGTAAGATCGATCGCGAGGCGAGGTTGCTAACCTGCGTGGAGCCAGTACTATCTTACATGGAGGAGTTTCCCCTCCCAAGACGAAAGGGTGGCAAGGATATATATATATATATATATATATATATATATATATATATATATATATATATATATCTGATGTGTGTGTAAATAAATTCTCTGTTAAAACAGGATACGTCTCAGGTATAAAAAGCCCCTTAAAACACTATGGACTAAGGACTATATTTCGGTGAACTGACTCCCAGTACTTGCTAAGGGTGGGAGTCAGTCCACCGAAATATAGTAATTCGCTTTAAACCAGTGTTGTAATGGACCTTGGCCTTTATGCTGACACATAGGACCACAAATATATGTAGATAGATAGATAAAACATTTTTATTTTGTGGGCTGGGTTATTATAACAAATATTTACTAAAAGTGAAGGATAACATAAAGCACAAGAAGTCAGTAGGCCCATAAAGAACTCCATCGTTTCTCTTTCCTTCGTGGATTTTTGTTCTGATATATATATATATATATATATATATATAATATATATATATATATATATATTGTGTGTGTGTGTGTGTGTGTGTGTATTACACATGTGCGCGCAAAAATGCATTGAGTACCGTCCCTAAAGTTGGTCATAGAATAGTGTAATCGTTGCGTCAGCCGACTCTTAAAAGGAAAGCTAAAGACAATCAGCTCACGGAAACTGGTTCTTCCCCCAGATACCGTGTTATGTAATCTCATATAAGAGTGACATGTGATGTTCAGCTGAGGACAGCATGGATTGGCGGGTCTCTCTCTCTCTCTCTCTCTCTCTCTCTCTCTCTCTCTCTCTCTCTGTGTGTGTGTGTGTGTGTAAAATTCATTGCCATTTAGTATTTGGTAGGATTGATATAATATTTGAAATGTAGGGATTTTATTTATTAGTAGAAGCGTTTATTATTAATTATTAAGGTTCTGTGTCCCCTGAATGGTACCCTATTGTGACACTATTATATGTGATACATACGTATCACCAATGCACCTCACTCTTAAGTAATGTTTATTCAGAGCAAACCCACAGCAGAGGTAACTAGTTTTGGCCAGTTCATGTATAAAGTACATAGGTCCTTCCTGTTATTACAATTAATCATCTATGATAGAGACGTATCGCTCTATGATAAGTCTATTATGCAGGACATCGATGAGACATTCTCGAGCCTCCTTCGGTTGATGAGTTAATGGAATATCCACGGATACAAGGAAGTAGTAGTGGCTGCTGTTTAGAAGTTTCATGGTTATTTACCGTCTGCAGCTTCTCTTGTCGTATTTGGTAATTATTCGTCATTGTGTGGTAATTGTTCCCTTATCTTTTTTTTTTATAACCATTGGGGACATTGCAGGATAATGTTGAATTACAGACCTGTTTTTTTCTCTCAGCAGTAGTATTTAAGAGAAGGTTCGGATGTGTCCCCCTGGAAGAAATAATTTCTCGCATTGTAGTTTTATAATTATATTTCTCTCTCTCTCTCTCTCCTCCATCTCTCTCTCTCCTCTCCCCCCCCCCCCCCTCCTCTCCCCCCCCACCCCCCCCCCCCCCATTTTCCATCTCGTCCCTCTCTCTCTCTCTCTCTCTCTCTCATATCTGTTAAATAGTTATATCTTGAAACTACTACTGTAGAAATTTTATGATGCACTGCAATTCATTTTGTTACTTCAAGTCAATTGAATCTTCAGGTAAGAATGGGGTCGCTTCCCTAAAAGTTCGTTTGCAACTGCTTTCATGTCATTCCCGTGACTTGGAATCAAGGATGAATATCCTGTTCACATAACTACTATCGCTTCATTAATGTTCATTACGTTTGTACTCGCCTTCTTCATAATTACCTCGTCATTTACCTCTTAACTTGATTGCTTCTCTTTCCTGAATGTTAAGACTTGTTGTGACACGTGCTACACATTTGGTCCAGATTATTATTATTATTATTATTATTATTATTATTATTATTATTATTATTATTATTATTATTATATTAGGAGGTTTGATTTATATAGAATCTTTCAATTCTTCTTCTTATCTTTTTTCTCATCAGCATGCAGATGGTATATCAGGTTTCCTAAAGACAACTGAAATCTTTATATGTCCTTAGGAAACCTGACCTCACAGCTACATGCTGATCAGACAATAAAAAGACGAATGAGAAGATTCTATATAAATTAAATGCCGGTTGATGAAGATTCTATTATATTATTATTATTTCCGTTAGTTATGTTATTATTATTATTATTATTATTATTATTATTATTATTATTATTATTATTATTATTTTATTATTATTATCCGTGATACCCTAGATAGGCATTCTCTTATATCTTGAATGGGATTCCTCTACGTTGTATTTAGCTTCCTAAAGAGCAATTATTGGTGGAAAATGAAAGGCCTTATTGTCTGACGACCAGACTTCTTTGGATCAGCACCGTCAATAGATGTTACTCTAAATACATCGGATAATAAAGTGTAGAACCTAACGACGTCATTCTTGCTCCTCTGCTCTTGTGTTTGTGAATAGCTCTCCTTTCAGGAATGCCTGGAATGCGTTGATTAAGGAACATCGAAGTCATTGGCCGATTTCTTGTATTTGATGCTTCTTGCCACGTCTAGGAAAAAGCAACACTTGTAGCTCTGAGCAATGGTGGAGAAGTAAGAGTAGAAAATTCGGAAATAATTAGGGTCCGAAACCCCCAAATAAGATATGCAAAGATTTTACCAAGATTTGGGAAAGTGGGGAAATTTTTTGACGAAAATTTAGTCATGTTTAAGAAGATTAACAAATATTTTTCCTTTTCGAATTAACAGGGTTTCAGAAAATTTAGATTCATAGAGTAGGTTTCAGGAAAGTAAAATATAATTTTTTAGAAACCGAGTAGGATTGAATGTATCGCGTATTTATTTCCTTTGGCAGATTTCTTTTGACAATTCACAGTCCAACTTTCGTCTTGATAATTCCATTCTTATTTAGTTATCAAATTTATTTTCTTAAATGATACTTACATTATTCTAATCCATGATTGTTTTGCATATTAGCTAACATTTGATTAATGTACACAAAAATGTGAGTGTAGATTAAGAAAAAGTTAGCAAATATGCAAAACAATAATGGATTAGAAAATGTATTATTTAAGAAAATAAACTTTATAACTAAATAAGAATTGAATCATCAAGACGAATGTTGAACTGTGTGTTGTCAGAAGAAATTTGCCTCAGGAAATAAATACCCGATACACAAAATATACTAGAACGAACAACGAAACGACAAAAAGGAAATAAACCGAAGTTGAAGAAATCGTTAATAGTCAGTGAATGCTTTCAAGGAGAGAACATTTCCAAATGACAAACTGCGTAATTATTTCTTGGGCAAAAGTTTGTTGAACTCAGAGAGAGAGAGAGAGAGAGAGAGAGAGAGAGAGAGAGAGAGAGAGAGATGAGAGGGGAGAGAGAGAGAGAGAGAGAGAATCAGATCACAAGTAGCTTATGTGAACTCCACACTACACACACACGCCACATCTATATATATATATATATATATATATATATATATATATATATATATATATATAGATGTGGGTGTGTGTTTGTGTTACCCACCAGTCGATCCAGCTGTGAAAGGGTATCAGCCTCAGATAGGGGTCATTGGGAAGACGACGTAAGATTTGAATGTAGAGAAAAAGAAAGCTGTAGATATAAACTTAATTAAATTAAATAGTATACATTACCGTGGCTTGCGAAGACGATTAAGAAAAGGTTTGTTTGTTTAGTGCTGAATTGTCATCATCTGTGTAAAGAATATTTAATTTTTTTTATTAGTTATCTATGAAGAGTAGAATGGAATACTGGTGTAAGATATTAGGAATATGCAAGTTTATGAAAGATCTTATCATATTACCATAAGTTCAAGGATACTAAGAAGTTTACTGGTAATTAGTTGTTCCTGTAATATGCATATATATCAGTTTTCAAGATATTAATTACTATGTGCGAAAAGAAAATCAGATATCCGGCTTTCTTACCAGATTACACATGTAGAATCCGTAAATCTTGACGTAATAACACACTGATCTGATGTTACCCGTTGTTCAAGGCGACTAACTTCATTTCAAATTAATACCTAATACGATATTTTAGAATTATCACGATGCTTTTAAAGAAAGTATAATGGGATAATTGTATCATTACTTGCAGATGTCTCAGGAATTTAAGCTTTTCATTTTATCAAACATTGGGGCGAGAGCAGGAGGAGAGTATTCAGGTGTGTCGAGAAAGTATGTTTTTGACAGACATCACCAGGTGTGCAAGTCTTGTTTTCAAAAATCGCCATTTGGGTGTGTAGAGAAAATGAGATAGATGGGGGAATCGTCACCAGGTGAATGGGGGGGAAAGTAGGTATATTATTTAGACCTTGGGCTAGGGTACCAGGTGCGCTAGGAGAATAAGAACGGACTCGGAAATAATCCCCAGGTGTGTAAGGAAAATGTGAAGACGTTGACTGAGAAGGTTATCAAGTCTACACAGAAACTGAAAGGTATATCCCCAAAGTGTTTTGTCGAGAGCTTTTGCCAGATGCTTCCAGTCCTCAGTTGTGTAAGTATTATTGTCATTATATGAAGCAAATGCATTTCTGAAAATGCACTGAGGATTTCCGCCCCTGTCACCTTTTTTGTCGTCCCAACAGGATTTGACTTTGGTTAAAAGTTTAGATTAACAAATTTAAAAACTTACATCAGCACGGTCTTAGCCTCCGCATTCGTTGCAAGATCAGCCCAGATTCATTAAAATGGTCGAAAAGGGCGTCTCTCTCATCAGTGAAGCTCATTCATAAAAGAACGTTTCGCATCATTCAGTATTTTCGTGGGGTATGAACTACACTGAATATCTTTAGTAATTGTATCTCCCTCTATGCAAAGTTATAACTAGTGTGTGAATTGTAACAGAATATATTGTAATGCAAGTTGTTCTTGGGGTGTCTTTGAAAGCTGACGTCCTATGGAAGGAATGGTCTGACTGACATAGTAAAATGTGGCTTTAACATTGTTGTAAATGTATTAGTTGGGATCCATACTGGTAGTTAGTAACAGTAGAGCAAATGAGCTGTATAGTTGTAATAGTGAATCGGGTGAATAAAGTCGCAATTCTAGTAATAGTGGTGTTAGTAGTAGTAGCAGCAGTAGTAGTAGTAGTAGTAGTAGTGTTAGTAGCTGTAGTAAAGCAGCAGAATAGAGGTGTAAAATGTAGTAGTAGTAGTAGTAGTGTTAGTAGTTGTAGTAAAGTAGCAGAATAGAGGTGTAAAATGTAGTAGTATTAGTTGTAGTAAAGCAGCTGAATAGAGTAAGATGTAAGTAGTAGTAGTAGTAGTAGTAGAGCAACTGAATAGTGTGTTGGGAAACGCCTGGGGCTGCGTGAACGGCTGTACAACCAACCAACCAGTCGTCGTGAACGAAGAGGGTAATATAGCCTGGGATTCCGTCTGGTGGGAGATGGGTGATGGGTTGGGGGAAGGAGGGGGTTGTTTTGATGGGGGAGATGGGAGAGTTGATGGCTTGCTTTGGGTCCTGAGGAGTGAGGGTGGGGATGGGGGGAAGGTACTCGTGTGGAAGGGTGGGATGGATGATAATTCTTCAAGAATCTAAGTATAAATTATAGTAAAGTAAGTTAATGAGACACAGATTAAAACCTTGCCTGTCAGTGAAGGGTTCCTAGCGTTACATGACGTTCCTGATGTGATTGTCATTGATTGGCCAAGGAATGTTCCTGGCGTTATGCAGACAGATGTCGAGTGATGATGGGACGGGGTTATGAAGAAGCAGCAGACAGGAAATGCTTTGTAGCTGTGTAAACAAATTGATTATTATTTCTCTTTTCATCAGTTGACTTTTCCTTGATATGATAGATATTTTATTCGATGGTCTTCGTAATGTCAGCGAAGTCGGTGTCCAGTGTATTGAATGTCAGTCTGGAGGTACCGCGAAACGCGAAGCAATGCGGGGTGGGGTTGTTGTGGCCTGCGCGCGCAGGTTCCCCACTGTTCCCTGTCTGGCCTCCTCCTCGGGTCCTCTGCCTCCTCCTCCTGAGGCAGGGGACCCAAGGAAACCCAGCGGCCCCATGTGGGTTCCCAACATGCCTCACGTCTCACACAGCCGAGAGCGGGGTCCCTCCGTGCTCTATTACTGGGTTAGCGCGATAGTGTCTCTCCTTCGCCGACTGGGGAAGGAGGTAGCTCCAAGTTCATCCTCTCCTGTGAATGCGTTTTTTCCTGCCTCCTTCAGCCTCCCTGCAAGTTTTGTTCTTAGTCCTCCTACCTACAGCGCCTCCTTCAGTGTGCCTGCCTCGTTCTGTGTTGACGAAGTGCCTCCCGTTCCGTTGAGGAAGGAAGAAGAGCCGCTTGTGAATTCATCTGCATTTCTGTTTTGGAGCATTTTTCGTAAAGAAACGTCAGTGAACGAGCGAGAGGGAGTTGGATGTGTCTGTAAAGTTGTGCCGTCCTCCCTCCCTTCCCACCCTCCTTCCCCCAGCATCTCCCTGACAAGAGGAGGAGGTGGAACCCCTCCCCCCGTACCCCAGGCAGTCTTGTGAGTGTGTCAACTCTGCCGCAACTTGCGGGAAGAAAGTCCTGTGTGTGTTTATTTGTGACTTTGAAGCCAAGGTTCAGGGACTATTTTTATTGTTCCCACGGAGGAGAATTCAGCCAACCCTCCCAAGTTTTTAGAAGCGAGTCAAAATCTCGTGGATGTGTTTTCCCCCCACTGAAGAATTTGATACTGTTGTGAGTTCCTAGTGTCAGAAGGACTGTCATCATACCTGTCAAGGCGTTGGGCACCCAGCCGTGTCTTTCAGGATATTCCAGTGTGCAACAGATGTCAGGCGTTCAGTGGTGACGCAACAAGTGCAGATGTCAAGTATCCCGGATAATTATTGATCTGTTTCCTGTGGCGAAGTTTTGAGTCGCCAAAATCATACATCAAGTAGAACTAGTAGTTTAGGGCAATAGAAACCACCCTACGGCACCACCCAGCGTTCTCGGCACTTCCTTTGAGACCTGAGAGTTACAGCAAGTATTCTAACCTACACCTACAACACCGTCTGTTTGTGGTCCCTGGAGAGTTTGACAGTTTAATCAGAAGGAGTTTCGCGTCCACCTTTGAAACTGCTGTTGATAGACGCCCATCTCGGTAGTGTTATTGTTGGATCAGACTCGCCCCTCCCCCCTTCGTTGCACTGTTTCTTTTGATTCGTGGTTTATCTTCGAACATCCCGCCGAAGAGAGTTTTGGTAGCACATATGTATTTCCGGAAAACAGCATCCAAAATGACAGGTGAGTTTGATCGTTTTTTATGTTTATATTCATAAAAAGTCATATTTTCCCGTTTGTTTTAGAGCGACTGCTTTTTGGGGGCCATCACCCAGTAATGTTGCATCACTCAGTCTATTAAATTCAGCCTAACACAAGTATCCTTAACTAGACAAGGGCCACTGCCCTGGATCCTTAATATACTTATGATTAACCCCGCCCCCCTTCCCGCCTCCACCACCAGTTGGTACCCTACCTATTGCAGTCGTTGTCATTGCATATTCATGATATTAATTCATACTTTCTGGCATGAGACGTGTATTGCCCATGACTGCTTAACTTCTAATTTGCTTGCTTTTAACAGCTATGTAAAGCAATCCTTACGACAGATGAGACATTACTAAACAAATACTGTATTTAATGTTTGGTCTTGGCTATGTTTTTTCTCCAATTTGTAAATTTTTATTTTTATCTATTAAATCACATTCGCATTTTTAATTTTGTGCGCGCACGTATATATATTTATATATATGTGTTATGTAATTGAACATGTTTTGCTTATAATACACACACACACAACACACACACACACACACACACACACATATATATATATATATATATATATATATATAATATATATATATATATCCTATGTGCATAATATAAATGGACATGTTTTGCATATGAATTTTAGTAGGTAAATTATATTTGGAGATCCATGATCACAGTCAATTGTACTTCGTTAGCTCGAATACTAAATTGCAGCAGTCTTTCGACATATTAATTTCTTTGAG
>NC_087209.1:20960838-20973338 GCF_015104395.2 Macrobrachium nipponense | reverse complement strand
CTATTCCTGTAAAGCGTAAGCAAGTTGGTGATCTTCCATATCAATAGTTTCAAGTTCACCGTAATTTTCCTTCTTCTTTAAGTAAGCCACCCAGTGCCGGAAATGTAATTAAAACCCATACCGAAGTAAATGTCAAAGGTGATGTGATCGCCTCTCTGTATAGAATACTATAGGGATCAATTTCGCTTCCTACTTAGTCTTTCACTATTCCTCCCAACCTATAAGGATCAATTTAGTTTCCGACTAGGTCTTTCGTAGTTTTCCCACAACCTTTTTTTTTCTTTTCTCCATCCTTCCCCTTCTTTTCTCCTCTCTCTCTCCCCATTTTTTCCCCTCCCCATTTTTCCTCCCCCTTTTTTTCCTTTTTTCTTTTCCGGGACCACCTCAACTCTCCTTTTGCGATTTTGCGCTTAGCTCAGCATTTGGACGGCTGCCAGGCGGGTACAGTGCTTCCGGGTTGAAGGCTATGGGGGCTTTGCCAGTCATAATAATTCGCCGTACGCTTTGTGTCGTGTTTCATTGATTGGCGTAGCGTAGTGCGTCTTTGTTGCTGTGCTTAACACGCTGTACGTTGGCAGTTAGCTTCCTTTTTCATATTTTCTTATCTTTTGTTTATAAATGTTTTCCCTCTATAACTTAAGATGTTACTTTTATTTTTTGGGGACTATTATTATTATTATTATTATTATTATTATTATTATTATTTTATTATTATTATTATTTGCAGGAAGAAGACCTTCATTAATATAGGTTTTATTGAAAATAGTGGCTATTTCAGCCGCATTTATTTTGTGTAGTTCAAGTTTCTCTATTCTTCTTATTACCGACTTTTCTTCTATACTCAAATTGGCGTTTTAATAGCCAATTTGAGTATAGATGAAACGTCAGTAATAAGAAGAATAGAGAAACTTCTGTACAAAATAAATGCGGCTGAAATGGCCATTATTTTCAATAAAACCTATATTATTATTATTATAATTGGTTTTCGTCATGTTGTTATTTACATTTCTAATTTGTTCGATTAAGTGTTGTCGTTGTTGTTGTTTTGTATTGAGTAGCTTTTTTCCTGGGCGTAGTTCATTTATAGTTCACAATTGTTGCAAACAAGTGTTTCTTGAGGCTATTATAGTGACAAATTGGCAATGCAAAAAAAAAAAAGTAAATGAATAAAAAACACATTAACATACTTTAGATTTCTTGGGGATGACTGTTTCCCGATTGTTTATATAGCGGCGGCTAAGCTTGACGGGTTAGAGGAAATATAAACAACATTGAAACTAACGAGCACTCAGCCAAGTTCCACTTTGTCTTAGACGGTGCTCGTGAAATTTGTGTCTTATAAGATTTTTGAGAGAAATGGGGAAGTTTTCTGCACACTGAGCTCATTCTTGGTTCAGTAGCAAAAACATGAAAGGGTTGTAGGTATATGTTTTACATATTAACTCGTTACGCGACACAGCCTCGTGATATATATGCTTATTCTTTTTCGACATATTGCCGTTTCCAGAAACAACGGATGGGATGGTTCAAGATAAAAATATACACAACGGGCGCTGCCTCATTCACACTTTTAACTGTTGAATTGAGGATGAATCCCGTACTCAGTAAAATTTTTTAATTTGCAGTTTCATACTCTCTCTCTCTCTCTCTCTCTCTCGTGATACGTGTGTGTATGTATGTATGCATGGAAATGTGTGTGTATGTGTACGTGTACATATGCATGCACACGTTTTGTACACCTGCAAACCTTCCTCGTCCTGTACTTTAACTAACTGAAAAGGTGTTTATGTTTGCACTTGAGAGTTAGTTATGTGACGGTGATGTCTCCTTTGAGACCTCCTCGCAGCTCGTTATCATAATTACAATTTGCATGAAGTAGTTGCACGAGAGAGAGAGAGAGAGAGAGAGAGAGAGAGAGAGAGAGAGACAAATTAGGCTTAATGCCGTTGTGTTCGTAATGGAAAGGATGTCTGTCTTGTTTTTACGTTTATTCTTTTATTTATGGCTGGATATGTACTGTATTTCGCAGTTCACTTATACACAACAGTGATAAATAACCATTCAAATTACTTTAATTACTTATTATTATTATTATTATTATTATTATTTTATTATTATTATTATTATTGATTCGCAGGTCCACAACTACTATCGCATGTGAAGTATAAAGTCTTTAATAATAAGAGCTTTCGAACCTTGTACTAGGTTCATCTTCAGTCAAGTAAACATTATGAATTTAAAAATCCGTCGAAGTAAACTTCTGAACAGGACAATTATTCCACTATGACGAACGCAAATGAAGGAAGCGCTCAACAGCCCAACTAGGTAATTCCGTTGTTGTTCGAATTCCTGTTTGCTATTCTGCTGGAACGTCTTGTGGGCTGTGATGATGCTGCACGGTGTTCACCCGGGCGGCGCGGCTGCAACAATGCTGTCCTGTTCAGAAGTTTACTACGACCGATTTTTAAATTCATAATGTTCACTTGACTGAAGATGAACCTAGTACAAGGTTCGAAAGCTCTTATTATTAAAGACTTTATACTTCACATGCGATATTATTGTGGACCTGCAATCATTGTTATTTTCGACACTGAAAATTGTGCCCATTATTAGTTATTATTATTATTATTATTATTATTATTATTATTATTATTATTATTATTATTATTATTGGGATCTGATCACATTTGATGTATACAGAGGCCTTTTTATTTGACGTTTCGATTCATTTAGTACGTGTACCATTTTTTTTATATATATATTTTTTTAGATATTTTTACTAAGTTTTGTTTTAAAATTTTAAAAATGTTTTTAGCACTCGGTAACTTCTATATTTTTTTTTATATTTTTTTCAATGTCTGCATTTATGTATGTCTGTATATATAGCTCTAATTGTAAAATTTCTGAATTTGTAAAATGTTTTCTCCTTTCATTGCTTGAATATGCTACGGCTGAATGTTTTTGAAAACGTCAAATAAAATATGCTCTGGATATGGTATTGTGTTAGTCATAACGTTATCTAAAGGAAGACTTATTATTATTATTATTATTATTATTATTATTATTATTTATTATTATTATTATTATTATTATTATTAGTGTGGGTTAGGCCTAACGTTGTCCTCATAAAAAAAGGACTATCATTGTTCAAGACAACTTTCTTTTATTATATCGATCCCTGAGAGCTCGTGTAATAAGTGGCGGTAGCGTCGAATGATTTAGTGTCCCATGCAAATTTCACATGGCCTTATTGCGTGTGTGGGTGGGGAGGTATAGGTGGACGGGGGACGGAGGCGGAGGGAGGAAGAAAGGAAAGAGACGATTAATTTTGTTAGGAAGACGCTGTAATTGCGAAGGTACTTTATGTACTTAATGGTAGTCCCAGTACTGCTATTTATAGTCGTGGGGCTGTTAGTGTATGGTTTATTTTACATTATTATTATTATTATTATTATTATTATTATTATTATTTGTTTTCTCACTGTTATCATTATCCCAAACATTCTTGCAAATATCATAGCCGTTAACTTTATGATTTTCATCGATTTGTATTATATTAGGATCACAATTAGCCTCACTATCATGTATCCTGTTGTTATTATTATTATTATTATTATTATTATTATTATTATTATATGATGTACAGTGAATTTCGATTAATTATTCTTTTCTTATTTGTTCCAGGTAAGAAGAATGACTAATAGGACATTATCCAGGCCGCTACTTGGGAAGTTGTAAGTGTTAAATCAGATTATTTTCTCTGTAAAATCAGTTTGAACCACTGATTCGATATGTTTTTATCTGTAAAATAGTTTTCACCGCTTAATTGTGTGTATATCATATCATCTCTTCACAGAAACATAGAGACATTAGTTAACACAGTATTATTTTCTTGATTACTAATATAAGCAAGCACGACAGATTTGCATGAATCCGTAGCACTGGAAATTTGCATGCGTGCGTAACAGTTCCGGCAGAAGCTGCTCACCGACATCAGTACACTAGTATATCCCAGACGGTTTGTAAGTACGCTCTTCGTTCGGTGCACTGTAGGCATTACTTAAGGTTCTTTGCAGCGTCCCTCTCGCCCCAGCTGACACCCCTTTCATTCCTCTAGCTGTACCTCCGTTCATATTCTCTTTCTTCCATCTTACTGTCCACCCTCTCCTAACAATTGTTTCGTAGTGCAACTGCGAGGCTTGTCCTCCTGTTAAACGTTTCAAACCTACCTGCTCTCAATTTCTTTTCCAGCGCTGAATGACCGCATTGGTCGCAGCGCTGGGCCTTTGGCCTAAATTCAGTATTTTATTCTTCTACTATTCCTACAACTGCTTCTTCTTGGCAACCGCTTTCATGAGATGAGGTCAAGTCTACCGTGCCGATGGCGCGCATGTGGTCAGACGGTACCGTTTTCCACTAAAATTAGCTGATGGGACGTCGAAAGTAAGTGCCAGAGAGAGAGAGAGAGAGAGAGAGAGAGAGGAGAGAGAGAGAGAGAGCCTTGCTTGAAGATATTTCCTGTGTAGAACAGGTTCTAACCGATTATCTTCACGGTTGCTTAGTGGAACTGATTTTTTTGCCAGCTCGTTGTAATGGATTTATTTTTCGCTTGTTAATTCGGGATTGTTGGATTTAAACGTGTTCCACTTGCTCTCTATTTCTGTTTTTCTTTCTTTTTTTCTTAAAAGTGAAGTCTTGTGAACTCAGAAACGATTACCCTAGAAAGTGGTATTGTGCTAATTAATTTTAATTTTCCCTGTTTGGGATAATGGTAACAGTAAAAAAAGTGATAATAACAGTAAATAATAATAATAATAATCAGTCTTTGGCATTATTATTATTATTATTATTATTATGTTGCACATGTTTGTGAAATTAGCTACATGGCCATGAATTTGACTAGCTAACGTCAAATTCCAAAG
This sequence comes from Macrobrachium nipponense, assembly GCF_015104395.2. Classification (NCBI taxonomy): domain Eukaryota; kingdom Metazoa; phylum Arthropoda; class Malacostraca; order Decapoda; family Palaemonidae; genus Macrobrachium; species Macrobrachium nipponense. The sequence continues at coordinate 20,968,416 of NC_087209.1, read as the reverse complement.
GTTTGAACAGCGCCCATGTAGAAAACTGAACAAATAGGAGTTAGCGGAAGAAATCTAGTATAAAAATCTTATCTTTTGTCACCAAAAATATGTAATCATCAATAGCTACTACTGCTATCATTATTATTACTTTATCATGATTATTACTAATGGAGACTACTATTACTTCTGTCTGTTTTGCCATGATTATTACTAATACAAACTACTATTACTACTGTTTTACCGTGATTGTTACTAATGCAACTACTACTGCTACTGTTTTGCCGTAATTACTACTAATGCTACTGAGAGTTTTCTTCGCTAGTCTGTCTCGAGGATATAAACATTCCTCTACTGTGTGTCGTGAATATTGCTACTAGTACTACTTGTGATAATGATAGTAATAATAATAGTAATAATGTACTCGTGGCACTCAACAACCAGGTTTCCTTTCTGAGTGATGGAAGGCCTTAAACGCGCCGTTTGCGTGATTCGTACTTCCTCGCCGGCCGAGTTACGAACAGCCTTCACGCTTAGGTGATGACGTTCGTGTTCGGGGAAAAAAAAAAAAGGGAGTACGTTATGGTGGTACGGTTCGATTGTGTCGTCATTGTTTTGATTCTCTTCTCTCGATTCTCTCCTCTTTCTCTTTTCCACGGGATACGGTGGCTTGCGTACTATGGGGCCCGCACGCTGTTGTCCCTCGTCTTAATGAACAAACTAACGGTATTCCCGATGTCTTCGTTAATTGGGTAATCGTGTTAGTGACGCATTCGTGTGTAGGGTTGCTTTCTTAATTATCGAGATGTGGTTTGAGTTGCTTCTTCATAAAACTTAATCGGTCTTTTGGGTTTGGGGTCACATTGCGACTTACTCTTAATAATTCAGTTACCGTATATTTTATTAAAGGTTACTAGGGGTTGTTTGCCGACGGGGAATTTAATATTCACGTAGCATTTGCATACTTCACATATGATATCCGTTTCTTAGCGCTATTGATAAAGAACATATACACATGATATCCGATTCGTAGCGCTATTGATAAAGAACATATACATATGATATCCGATTCCTAGCGCTATTGATAAAGAACATATCCTTCGGTATATTTCATTTGCTTTCGAATATATCATTTGTTTTCGTTTCTCCCATCATCACATTGGATGGTTCGAGTTGTCATATTTAACTACACTTAGTAAAACTAATTTGATTTCTTTTTATTCTGAGTCCTTTTATCGTTCGTTTCCGCGGGAAGTAATTTACAACTGATTCAGATGTATAACTTGACCTAAATATGTAAATGTCAGTGGAGTGGTAAGTGAGAAACTGAGAGTATTTACGAATGTTTCGAGTAAATTAACCGTGTTCTCCTCGTGTCAGTATTTTCCAAAAGAACTGTTAGGTCGTCTCGGTTACGTAACGAGAAATTGTCATTATTTGATTATGTAATTTTGCTCTAAATTGTATCAACTTCTTTGGGATCTGTGCTGTGGTCATGGCGCGTGTACATAGCCCTGAGGCCGTGGCCACGCCAGAGACGGAACCAAAATAATATATATATACTCTGACGTAAAATTGTCCGACCGTCCCGTGAGTGAGGAAGGGAGGGAGGGAGGGCGTGTTGACCACGGTAATAGCCATTGCAATGCACGAGGCTCCCGACAAGGGTGACCACTCTTGATTTATTTCGGCTTTCCTTACTGGCCGAGATTTTCCCCTTCTGTGTTCGGACGGTTCCTGTTCTGCCCCGTTACGGCCAGCTCTTCTGATTGATCTGCTGCTGATTTTTTTTATTCTACTGTTTTATCCATCTTTTCTTCCTGCTGGATGAAGCATATTCGATATCTGTTATGTCGTTTTTTTCATTACTTGTAGGCTTTATCGATACGAAGTACTTCTGTGGTTCAGAAAACGGGTTTTTTTTGCTGTGTAACTCTCACAGGAGAGTTATAGTGACATCGTTCGTCCATCATAAGCGTAATGTTCATTAGAAAAATACCAGCCGTTTTCCCGTCTTAGTTTCCTGGGGACCGTCGTATAAAAGTGATTCACATGGATTCGCAAAGCCCAGATGGAAAGCAATTACCACAGTCCACATCTTTCCTGTCTCGTGGAATTTCGTCTCACTGACTTTAATGAATTTTCCTGCTGCTACTGAATTTAGCCTGGCTGCGGAATGTGTCGAATCGTATTTATCAAAAAGATATTTTTTTTTTTACTCAACCTTTCCATTGATTGCCTTTGACGATTACGGTTCAAGAAACGCACAAGAGGTTAGATTATAACCTTAGACCCGACGCCAGATTAGGGCAGGAAATTTGTCTTCCTTTTCTTGATACCCACCTAACCCTTTGGAAAGCTGGACCTTTTGGCCAGGGGTAAAGTCAGTTACGACTGTGACGTCACGGATAATGTAATAACTTTTTCAAAAGGGCATGTGAAGGCCACGGGATTAGCGTGATGGTCGTATGGGGATAGGGGTACTCCAAGGAGGTAGGTACTCCAATACCTCCCTGTGGGATGCCCCCCGCCTCCCAGGCTCATTTTGGAAGGCCTTTCTGTAGTCGCCTTTTCTTCTCTGATGGAAATTGAAAGTCACCGTCCAACCCCCATGATCTCTTGCCACCATCACTGTAATTCTCCTGTGGGAAGATTTGCGACCTGGGAGAGAGAGTTCCCACGGGTGGAACGCCAGTGGTGGTTATTAATGGGCTTCTTAAATGAGATCCGTTTGGCGATTTTGGCATGATGTGACGTCTTGCACCTTAGGGATGCTCTCTCTCTCTCTCTCTCTCTCTCTCTCTCTCTCTCTCTCTCTCTCTCTCTCTCTCTCTCTATTATATATATATATATATATGTATATATATATATATATATATATATATATATAGAGAGAGAGAGAAGAGAGAGAGAGAGAGAGAGAGAGAGAGAGAGAGAGAGAGAGTTGCCCTTCTTACTGCTGAATGGTGAATAACCCATTTTGTAGAAAACTTCCGCAACTTCCCCAACATTATTAGCTTCCTACGCCTATTACAAAATTACTCTGCGTAGAGAGTAAAAACATTTTGCTGTGATGACTATGATTTAATATCGTGTGAACCTTCGTTGATTATCCACCAAAGACGTTCGTTCCAAGGGAAGTCATAAAAACCCAAACGTAAATAATGATGCTTTTTATCAGTTTAATTCACCCTGTGTTGTATGCGTGCACTGATGTATATATTTATAAACTGGTTACATGAATTCTCGCGAAAACTATTAATATATTGTTGTTGGTGTACATTTTTTGTCATGAACACACAACGGCTGATGCGTTGCCACATATTGTAGAGTAAAATGAAGCCTTGAGGTTGGCAGTTTTCAAGTAGAATTAATTTTAACGTCGGTATTGTGTGTCAGGCAAAGGAGATTTCCGACTACCTGAAGCTATCGCCTTAAATGCAGTGTAGATCCAGCAGAAGGAGCTGCAGAAGTCGCAGCTGGAGCTGGACCGATAGACAGACCGTCCAGGAGGGCCGCAAGGGTGCAACATTCCAAAGACCGACCGAGTGAGGGTGCCTAAGGGGCAGACTAGTAAGGGGAGGTGGTCGGGAAAGGGAGGGAGGGAGGGGGAGGGGCTACCATCAGCTCTGACCCGCTCAGCTGGGTTGCCTCTGTTGGAAGTTCTTTGGTGCGTTCAACAGCCGCGATTGCTGGCGAAATGTTGCCTCTTCTTGGAAGGAAGTTGGTGCGTGAAACACCTGCGGTTGTGGACGCAACAAGCTGCCACTTCCAACTGTTGGGATTTCAGGGTACAAATCCTGTTTCATCTTGGAATTACGATGGCACGTTCAGTAGGTCCGTTTTTGGGATGAGGTAAACGAGTGCGTTCAGTAGGCTAGTACAGCATTGCCTCGAGCGGGTTACCACAGCTGTGGGCTGGGGACGAATCACCAAAGTGCATTTACGTGATTTACTCTTCGTGAACCAAACCTAGTTTACTCGAAGTTCTCAGCTTTTATTTTGTCTTTTGATGTGACTTTTGGGTGTAGTTCCGTCGCCTCTCGAAGGAGGAGGCAAGAAAACGCCCCTAAAGTTTGGCAGGTGGCGAAGGTCATTGGTTTCTTCACGGAGGCATTGATCCTTTCTTTATGTACATGATCGATTATGAATGTTGATTTATGGACTAGCGTAATTGGGTAACTAATAACCACGTGACAGAACAAATAAGATGTCATTGTGTTAGTAATTATCGTAGATGGAGGATGGTGCTTCCCATTACAAGAGTAATATCTCGAAAGACGTCTGAACGTTGTTTACATTATTGGATATATTCTTCGGTAAACAACAAAGAAGGTTCGAAAGTCTCTCTCTCTCTCTCTCTCTCTCTCTCTCTCTCATATGTATTTTTATTGGTTTAATAATGGGCAGAGAGTATATAGTATCCATAAGAAAGGAAAATTTACATTCATGTTGTATTTTGGTCATGTTTACTTTCTGTTTCCATTATTGTCATGTTTACTTCTTTATCCATTGTTGTTATACCGAGCATTAGCGGTTACTCAAAGAGCTTCTTTCACCTAAGCATAATGCGTTTTAGTACATTGATACATGGTGTTATGTCCTCATGATGGTTCTAGTTACTTTTAAAAATTCATCACGCGTTTTGAATATTAATCTTTTTCACTGTTCTGCAGCACTAAGCGAGAAAAGTCATCAACACAACACTATATCTTTCTTTTAAATCCCAGCCGAGGATGTTGTCTTACGATTCCGTTCATTTCAAATACATTTTGCATATGTTGACGTAAGCAGCAAATTATATACTTTATATACTTGGTAGGTAGTCGACTGCAGTGGACTGTAGCCGTGTAGAATGTAGATTATGGGGTGAAAACACCGCATCAAAATATCGTAGAATCCAAGGTGACACGTTATGTAATCACGCCTCTGAGGGAAAAGCAAACACACACACACACACACACACACACACACACACACACACACACACGAAGAAGACAAAAACATGATTTATTCATAACCGTCGTGATAAATCATAACCGATTTAGAATGTCGTCGTTACCCATGTTTTGACATTAGGGCAGCGTTCGATACCCTAGGAAATAGACTTGGTTCAGAGGGCTTTTGGCCACAGCTAGCTGAGCTGCTCACAATATCTCAAGAGGGTCTAGATTAATGTTACCCCGCCTATAAAATAAAACAATATATCACTGTTTATCACAGACCCCCTTGAAAAACAATGGTCGGTTATATTTCACGTATTGTTTTGGAAAAATATTGGACTGTCGTTGGCCCCTAACGTTGATAAAGTATCCTGTGTTATGTGCCGATATATATATGTTGTGGTATTGCGATGAATTATTGCAGGGCGAAAACAGGACATGAGAATTAAAAGCGTAAGGACAATTTTGTCGTGAAGCTGAAAGATGTGTTTCTGGGGCTTGGTCATGTGTAGTCAAATCGCCTGTGCATTTATATACGTTCTGAATGTTGATTGAAAAACGTAGAACAGGTGATCTGGAACTACAGAATGTCCTGGTTTATTATTATTATTATTTTTTAGATGTTCGAAGTTGCATTTTAGTATATATTGCAGGTATTTGGCGATTTGTAAGTTACTGTAAGTACTTAGGTTGCTGTTCGACCTAATTTTTCGTTTTCATGTGCTCATTATCTTTTCGTCTATCTGCCAACACACGTGTGTGTCTGTGTGTGTGTGTGTTGTGTGTGTCTGTGTGTGTACGCCTGGTTTATTATGTTTTTTTTTCCTCCCTAGATGCTCGAAGTTTCATTTTAGTGTGCAGGTATTTGGTGATTTGTGAGTTACTGTAACTACTTCGGTTGCTGGTCGACCAAATTTTTCATTTTCATTTGCTCATTATCTTTTCGTCAATCTGCCAAACACGCGCGTGTGTGTGTGTGTGTGTGTGTGTGTGCGTGCGTGTGTGTGTGTGTGCGTGTTTTGTGGTTAAATTAGAAAGAATCTTAACTGCATGTTCCTTTAAAATCACACCCACTCTGTGGAGAACATCTACTCCAAAGTGAAACTGTTTGTTATGAATGATTTACCTTTCCCTTCCTGGGACTGACTCTTGCTTGTGGATTTGCTTATTTGCTATTTTCACTTCCATTGTGTACATGGGGGCGGTTAACCAAACACTTCCTACTTGCGATGCCTGAATTTAAATGTTCCTATAGTACCTAAATAGTACATAAATGCCATAAAAGAATATTCAGACCTTCAAGCTCTTTCGTAAGCAGTTTGCCATACAATGTTACGTTTAGTTTTAAGTTCAGATGTTGAATGTTGTGTAATGGAATGGCCAAATGAAATAAAAAAAGCTAGAGGCTGACTTGTACAAATTCGTGGTGGTGACGATGCAGAATCTGAGAGAACCGATTGTCTTTCCACTTTTGGAAAGGGTGTCTGGTTGACTGCACCTCAGCCGGGTGGGTACCTCCACCACCATCACAAAGTTTCCTTCTCCCCCTCCCCACCCACCACACAACTTCTAACCCCTACTCCCCACTTTATTTAAGCTCCCCTTTCCGGCAATCGTGCGGGTTACGAAGTGGTGATATTTCGCCCTTATTAATTTCGACCCCAATTGCCGGAGTTCAAGTAGCGGACAGTATCCTGTCGCGCTGCTCCCCGCCCACGGGATTATTTTCCCCTTTGAGATTTCAAGTAGCGTATTCGTTGTGTCTTTCGATCGTCTGTAGGGCCTGAGTAATAGGGCATTTCCCACTCAAGCACTAACTCGAGAGAGAGAGAGAGAGAGAGAGAAGAGAGAGAGAGAGAGAGAGAGATGTGCTTTTGATGTTTTTTTTTATCTGATTTTTTTTTTTTTCGTTCAGTGTTTGGTTAACCCAATTTTAATCTGTGCCATTGCGGTTTTAGGCCTTCTTTTGAAGTGATTGGCGTTGTGTTGCTTTGCAGAACCCGCAGTTAGCAGTCACATTGGCTAAATAACCTTTCACATTTACTTAGTGCGAGTACACAGCTTTGATAACAAAATTGATTTTGAAATTCAACGTCAGAGATCACAATGCTTATTGACCAGTCATTTGTTTGCATAATTTATTGCGATTTTGTTATAAAATGAAAGTTCAACAGGCCAGTGACACTTAGCAACCTCATATTGCTGGCGCTTTTTGACACCAGGTGAAATACTAATGCATGAAAATTGAATCCCTATCAAATTTAATGAAAGCCCAAACGGGTTCGTCAACAACAGGGAGTGAGACAATGTCGCCAAACTTGCTGGAAGTGTATATCCTGGAAATGGATCCCTTCCTACAGCAGGTGTTCTGTCTTGGCTGGACATACTTGGGAAAACGAGGTATTGAAGGGTTTCTTTCGGCGGCTAATACAGTCATATAGTCAAAATCTTCAGCTTGATGGTCAAATCGTGAGGAGTACAATCAAGGGCCCGAGTGTTGCTTTATTTGTAAGTCTTGCTTATGACTTTATTTGATTAGTGGTCTGTCAGACGCATATGTATTTGTAATAGCCACAGTGACTTCACAACTTCGGGTTCAGGAGACAGGAACTCTAGTGTCAATATATGTTAAAACGTAATGGTACGATGGTGTGGA
>NC_087209.1:20928338-20958338 GCF_015104395.2 Macrobrachium nipponense | reverse complement strand
GAGGACTGTTTACTACCGCCCTTGGGTGTGTGAAGACGTCAGGCAAGGAACCAGCCGTACCCATGTTATATAAACTGTGGTTCAATTCGTAGTTTTACTTTTATTATAGCTACTGAGAGCTGGAGCCCGTGCTGGGTCAAGACCAGCTTTGTTAATGTGACTACAAAAACATGATTGTCATTTTTCAAAGGCTGCCTTTTACAGCTGCTTCCCTCGTGATGATTTTGTCATTTTTCAAAGGCTGCATTTTACAGCTGCTTCATTCAAGATGATTTTGAGAACTGCGGGTCACATCTCAATGTGAATCGTTAACTATGAAGATGGCATCTGAATCGTTAACTATGAAGATGGCATGTGTTACTTTGCTTCTATAACGATATTAAGGTCTGAAGTATTATGAAAATGGCGGCATTTTACTTTGCTTATGTAACCTGTTTTACCTAATGTGGACATCAGCACCCTCGTGCGAAACCTTTTATATAGCCATACAAATCAGGCCAACAAAATCATATTGGGGCTCAAATATCGGTCGGTCATCAACATGATCGCCTTTCACTTTCAGCCCCAGTTAAAGTCATTAAATGCCACGCTTGAGTGAGTTACTTCTTGCGCAAAACATGAACGGTTGCTTTTAGCACGGCATGTTTTCAGGTTTCTTCAGGTCTTTTGCCGGCTTGTTGTTGCTAAGGTCTCGGTGGTTATATATCTGTTGTCCAGGATCACACAGTAGAGAGTCGACCAGGATGGTTAAGCGAAGTGTTGAGGAGCTGTTGCAAAGGCTTGTCCTGGACGCTGAAGGTTAGGAAGGGGGCCGTTTCAAAGGCAAACCCCATCGACTACTACTACTCTGAAGTGGGCTGTTGCCAAGAGGGCGAAACATCTTGTCGAGTTATGCGTAGGACTTGGGATCCTGGCCATATGTAGGAGTGTAGAATCTATGGTTACGGGTAGGAGGATGTTGGCGAGGGATCCCAATGCCTTTAAGAAGGATGGAGGGAGGGGGAGAGACAGAGCGAGAGAGACCGTGTTACTGAATACAAGGTCAGGTCCCGTGTTTTGCCCTCCCCCTCCCCCGCCCCTCAATCCCCTATCCTGGAGGAGCTCATTCCCCACCCTGGGGTCGAAAACACCTGGATCACCTGGATGATGACGCATCGGACCTCTTAGGACCTCCTCCTCCTCCTCCTCCTAAATCGCGTCCTAACCTTTTGCCTTGTCTTGTTTTGGTGAATCTTCAGTGTGTGTCTCATCTCGTTTGCGAATTTGGTTTCCATAAATGAAAACCTGCTGTATCATATGCGTGTGCTCTGATTCTCATGACCAGTCTGTCTTTGACCTTTGGATGAATCTAGGTACCCTTAGTATGCATAAAGTATGTTTGCATTCAGATATGGTAACGTTAACGGTAATTGGTTTTTGGCTGTCATTATGCATAATATATATGTGTGTGTGTGTATTGGGATAATCACGATTCGAGAAGTCATTGTGATCATTTATTTTTAATGCGTATGTATATATTTTCTTTGTTACATCCTTTGCCAGGTTTTGAAACACGCTATCCAAAATCAACCCCAACCCACATCACTCTCGCCTCATTGTCTATCGAGCTCCCAGCTCTCGCCGTCCTTCAGGAGAGAGAACTTCCTGTGGCTGGAGGAGCCTTTTTCATTGAATGACAATTTATTTCCCCCGTTTTTGCCAGCCACCAAAGGAAGTGAGGAACGATTCGTTTCGTGGATATCTTTCTTCTCGAGACAATTTGATATTGTCGTAAATTGCCTTCATTAACATTTTCATTCGCTTTCATTCGTCATCTCTTAAGTTTCCTTCCCATTGATATTAAGACGCCTTGTTGTTATTTAGCCGAAGGATTGTCCTTCGTTCAAGAGTATTGTAATTATTATTGGTCGCTGCTCTCCCACAGGATCGTTAATTACACTAAACCTGAGCATGCCTTAGTGGGTTGCTATGTCTTCTCTCTCTCTCTCTCTCTCATTAGAATTGGAATACTCATCAAATGGCCAGATCTCTCTCTCTCGCCATATTCAGAATGAATGATCATTCTGGCCAGATCATGCTCTCGCCTATCAGAATAATCATCTCTCTCTCTCTCTCTCTCCTCTCTCTCTCTCTCTCTCTCTAAATTCCGCCTTACCAAAACGAATGTTCGTCTTTGCCAATTGCGAGGGAACGTTTTTACGTGAAGCACTGAGTCCAAAGGAATTGAATATAATTATATCTCATTAAGGACGACTATTCTCATTCTGCGAGCGCGTTCAGCACCTATCGTATTTCCTCGAGATTAGTATCGGATGTGTGGCTGGATCTGAGAGAGAAGAAGAAGAAGAAGAAGAAGAAGAGAGGAGAGGAGGAGGAGGAGGAAAATAGAGGGGCTAAGGCATAGTATTAGCACGAATCTATGGGGCTAATGTCGGAGATAGGCCTACCCGATAAAGCCTTCGGGTTACCCATCTCGGTATGCTACCCTCGATAGGACGGAACTTCCTGGACACACACACACACACACACACACACACAGATTAGCTTAATAGCCAATTCACTATATCACCGGAATAACACACACCCGAGGGTAATTGTATTTGATAAGTGAATTTGCCAAGGTTGTAGAGTCGATGTATTAAATGTAATTATGTAGCACTTATATATATTATATTATATTATATATATAATATATTATATATATTATATATATATATTATTATATATAAATATATATATATATATAAATTAGTTGTCTTCTGGGATGTATAGTTAGTTGTTACATTCGATATAAAGATACTCAAGTTTTGTGTAACAGGTTACCTTTCGCCTTACGAAGAAATTAAACATCACAGTTGTTGACATAACTACGATTACTGCTGTTAATAATGTTGCTACTGCTGTTGCTGCAATATGCTATCAAGACGGAATGTATATATATATATATATATATATATATATATATATATATATATATATATATATATATGTATATATATATGTAGCTTAATTAACCAGGAAGAAAAGCTATCTGTTACTACTACTTCAGCTCTGATTTTTTTCCTTTTCATCTGAGGGGAGATAATTTTAGGTTCTATATTTTTCTCAGCATAATAAAGAACACGTTAATGTTACTATTAACACTAATGCAGATAGTACAGAGAAAAATCTGGTATTTATTTTCATGTTGTAAACACCAGAACAAGTGACAAGATTAACTCTATAAATAAATCTCCTCCTGGGAATTAGGTTGTATTGTCATTCTCATCGTGCCGTTGATTTCGGCTTCTTCATAAAAGGAAACCTTACTCTTGCCTTTCAGAAACCTTTGAAGTGAGAGAGGACTTTAAGGACATTTATGAACTGTTCATTTAGCAACGCTTTTCACTCGGGGAAACAAAAGACAGACGACATCAGGGAGGTTTATGTCACTTCTGGTCGAAAAGACTTTTTGTTTGTGTTTGTGTTTGTGTGTCGTATGTGCGTTTATGAGATGTTTCGTGTATCTTATTGCGTGTTTGTGAGATGTTTGTGCGTCTTAGTGCGTGTGTGTTGTGAGATGTTTGTGTCTTAATGTTTGTGTGTTGTGAGATGTTTATGTCTTAATGTTTGTGTTGTGAGATGTGTTGTGTGTCTTATGTTTTTGCTTTGTGAGATGTTTGTGTCTTAGTGTGTTAGATGTTTGTGTGGCTTGAATGTTGTAGCGGGAAGATGATTTTTCTTTTATACACAGTAAAAGCTTCTGTTCAACATATTGTAAGTGTGTGTTTGGGTGTACGAGAGAGAGAGAGAGAGAGAGAGAGAGAGAGAGAGATCCTGTTTCCCTTTGTCTTCTAACTTTTCCTCCTCTGGCCTTCCTTGGAGATGCTGTCATACCACCACTTGTCATCGTATATCCATCCTCTGGTCTTCGGGTGGATGACGAAAGATGATCTAGGTTTTCTGAACCCGGCAAATCCTCTTTTCCTCACGCCCACCTCCACACACACATACCCACTGCCTCCTCCTCTCTCCCTTCTCCTTCACGTCTTCTCTCCCCTTTCCTCTCCTCTCTTGTTTCCTCAACTGCTCCACCTCCACCTCAGCATTTCTCCTGTCAAATTTTTCTTCTTGCGACGGAGGGTGAGGGTTGCCTGAAAGTGATTCGTTAGAGGTATGGGAATAAATATAGGATGTCACATTTGATTTAAAAAAAAAAAAAAAAAAAAAAAAATCAAAAAAAAAAAAAAAAAAAAAAAACTGGTTTTTAAACTTTATGATTAAATTTAATTATTCCTAAAGGAATTAATCAAATTTAAACAAAGTCTAAGAATGTCAGGATTATTTTACTTTCTTGATTTTAAGAGTAATTTCAAGTTTGATCTATAATTTAAGTTTAAGAATGTAAGGAATCTTTTACTTTCTTAATTTTAAGAGCAATTTAAACTTTGATCTATAATAATTAAAATCACGTGACTCAGTCAAAAATGAAAAATGCCAAAATACGTTCACGCTTGCCTACTTGATTTGTTGAAGATATTTAATGAAATGTGGGTCACTTTTAGTGATTACGAGCGCTAATTATTGTGATTAAGCTTCAGCCTTGAGATACAGCGATTGTTGATACGCGCTTGTGGGCGTGTCTGCCAAAATTTAATGAGAAAGGAAATTTGATCAGACAGTAAGAAGATTATTAATTTCACATTATGAATCCTGATATTTTAAATTGGTATATTGCATTTCGTTGGTCACGAAATAAATGAAGACTCTCTCTCTCTCTCTCTCTCTCTCTCTCTCTCTCTCTCTCTCTCTCTCTCTCGTCTATCTCTCATCCTCTCTCTCTCTCTCTCTCTCTCTCTCTCTCTCTCTCTCTCTCTCAACGCACACGATTAAATACGTTACAATCTCATTCTCAGAGAAGCAGATGAATTAAGATTTATCATATGATTTGTTCTGGTGTTATCAATAAGATCAGGCAGTTGAATACCTCTCTCTCTCTCTCTCTCTCTCTCTCTCTCTCTCTCTCTCTCTCTCTCTCTCTCAATAGTCAAAGTGATAATTACATGATATCACGTTCAGAGGTGCTGATTTATTAAGATTTATCGTCTGATATGTTCTGGTGTTAACATCAAGATCTGGCAAATGAATACCAGGATTCTCTCTCTCTCTCTCTCTCTCTCTCTCTCTCTCTCTCTCTCTCTCTCTCTCTCTGTTGCGCAATAAATATAAAGGTAATCTCTGGCTTGGGTAATTACCATTAACTTACATTATCGCTGAGAAGGGACGACCTGGTTCCGCCGGGACGAAGGAGAATTAATAACCATCGCTTTGGTTTGTTACGGTGCTGATTGATTTTAATTGTATTATGTTTGGTCCTTCTAATGGCTGTCTTTGATATTAACCTTTTTGAGAGAGAGAGAGAGAGAGAGAGAGAGAGAGAGGGGCATTGTTATATAGTTTATCTCTTTAGATTCATGGTTAAGATATATATACATATTTAAGTCGTTATTACTTTTCTATAGCTAATTTGTTTGAGTGAATAGAAAAAGTCATTGTTGTGATGTAAATAAATGGAGAGAGAGAGAGAGAGAGAGAGAGAGAGAGAGAGAGAGAGAGAGAGAGAGAGAAATGGGGCGTGGACAAAGAAAAAAATCAAGTTAATATAATAGTACAATAAGAGTGAGGCAGATTGGATGAAGTGAAGTATGTTCTATTGTGTAGTATATTTTTGAGAGAGAGAGAGAGAGAGAGAGAGAGAGGAGAGAGAGAAGAGAGATGAGAGATCGTGGTCGTTTATTTCGTTCACTCCCATCCTTGGTTATTAGGTCCGGGGTTGTGGATCCGCCCCCCCTCCCTACCCACCCTTCCCTTCCCATCACATCCCTTTACCTCTTTCTCGGCGATGGTTATTGCTGTCATATTCATCTCCCTTTGCACCCCCTGCATCTTTCCCTTCTCCTCGTCGTCGTCCTCCTCCTCCTGGGTGTCTTGAGAATTTCTAATGCCTTCCATTGTGAATTGTTTGAATTCTTCTCTCTCTCTCTCTCTCTCTCTTCTCTCTCTCTCTCTCTCTCTTTTTCACACACGCACACTTTGGTAATATCTCTCTCTCTCTCTCTCTCTCTCTCTCTCTCTCTCTCTCTCTCCTTAAAATATAGATATGTCGCTTGTAGTTACGTAACCTGAACCTCAAAATCATATATTATGTCTTTAGCCCACCTACTCCCCCCCCTTCTCCCAAGCCTCCTAGGGTGTGAGCGTGATAAAAAAGAAGAAAAAAAGTCCCTCAGGAATTTTTACTAGGGGCATTACTGTCTTCCTTTGGGGGAGAAAGGAACTTTCTCTTTGCCTCTTGTGGCATTCAGGTTTATTACTGCAGGGGATCTCTAAGGCCCTCCCTTCCATCTTTCCTCTGCCTCCCCGTGTTCCTTTTTTTTTATTTTTTTATGGAGGGGTTGCCGTACTGGTACTGTAATTTTTTTTTTATCCTTGCCATATTTTCGTCGGCACAAGCAAGATTTTAGTTATAGTGGTGTTTATGTAAAGGTATCCGCCGCTTATTATTCATCTCATTATTTTTGGTATTAGTTGCTGGTATGATTTGTATGTCTTTCCTACTACACCAACCTTAGGTATTAACTAGGGGATGTGATGCGGTGTGTGTCTCCTGCAGCAAAATCTGTTTTGATAATAATAATAATAATAATAATAATAATAATAATAATAATAATAATAATAATACAACCGCGTCGAATAGAAGCATTGAGTGGAATCGTCCCTGAAACGGTGTGTGCATCTTGCAAAACAAAGTCTGTCATAATAATAATAATAATATAATAATAATAATAATAATAATAATAATAATAATGGAGAAACAAATCCACTGTTATGTAAATGTACATATATTTAAATTTATAACTTTAAGGATAAATTTCGGGAATCTGTTCGGTTCCCCTTTTCAATCAATAATAATAATGATAATAATACAGCCGTATCGAACAGAAGGGTTAAATGGAAACGTCCCTGAAAGATCCTGCGATGTGGAAACGTTTTTTTTTTTTTTTAGAAAATTAGGGAAATTTTATTTGTGAGTTCATCAATATCAGAATTTTCGTTAATTTAAATGACCGTATGTGAAAATTGAATTCAATTACATATTTTACTAAAGTAAAAAGTAGTTCTCTGTAATGTATGCACGCATGCTTATTTCTCTCTCTCTCTCTCTCTCAGCATATAACTCAGACCCCCCTTTCCAGGTGGAATTTGTTTTTCAGTAATTCAAGCACAGCTGATTACACTTGACACTGATAGATGATTGGACGTGACAGGGAGTTCAGATTGCGAGGGATTGGTGGGTCTTGTTCGATGGCCTTGTTTGAGACAAGACACTTCCAAGCATTTGTGACAAGGTCCAAAGGGTTAGGTCGGGTTGGGGGGGTGGACGGATACGGGGGGAGATATTCCCCCCCTCCCACATTTATCTACAGCTCCTTGGCTGAGCAAGGTAAGTTTAGCTGGCAGCCAGTTATTATCGTGTTACACCCTCTGATGGGGCGCATGACAGCTTTGACAGGTTATTGGAAGTAGGGAGAGAGAGGGTCGGGGGCAGGGGGGGTCGGTGGTGAGGGCGAGAAGTTGAAAAGAGTTTGTTATTTTGTCTGACTCGAGGGGAGGATTTTCCCCCCTGCGGAATCTTCCCCTCTTTTTTCTTCATCGTTAGGGAACTACACTTTTCCACGAACGTATTTAATGGCGTTAATGACCATTGCTGGTGTCACGTTCAACCGTGATTATATGTATCGCTACAAGCAAAGCAAAATTGTACTATAATTATCATTGTGGTGGTTGAAGGTTCATCTCTACTCTCAAATCAATCATTCCAACATAGGCGTGGAAGCGAAGTTGTACGGATTCCATGTGGCATTTGTATCTCCAGTTCAAAAACATGAATTCAGTCAGTAACACCAAAGCAGAGAAGTGGGTGTGAAAGTACAGAGTACAGCAGCAGCAGATTGTCCGTGGTGTATTGCCGCCGGGTTATGTGATCAGTCATTCAATGAGACAAGACAGCTGGGCGTAGTATAGATAGATAAGTAGGAGCGCAGTGGTCGGTCGGGGACGGTCGTAGTGTAGGTATGTCGTCGAAATATAGTGGTGGTTGTAGGTTTAGCTTGTGTTGGTTATTCAGTGGCTTTTTTTTTTTTTTTTTTCCTGTTCTTGGAAGCTTTCACGCTTTTCCTTCGTCGTCACGCGCTGGTCTGTTCTCTTCCCCCCTTCCCCTTCCACTTTTTTTTTCGTTTTGTGGCACCGTTTCTTTTTTATAATAATTTATCGTTTTACCTGCTTTTCGGTTTCTCCAGATTTTTTGTATTTTTTCATTTTGTGTTTCGTCTTTGGATTATTACTTTTCTCTTTGTGCCTCTATGCCAGAATACAGTGTAGTGGAGTACCTGGTGTAAGCACCATATACTATGTATGGTCTTAATGATCTTAATATTTTTATAATTATCAAAGAGGTATCGCCGCTTGACATTTTAGCTTTAATTAAACTCACGAAAATCTTGACTTCTCAGGTTTTGCTATATATACATATATATATATATTATATATATATATATATAATATATATATATATATATATATATATATATATATATATATATATATATATATATAGTTAATGAATATCCTCGCAAACAGCATTTGTTGAATAATTGTTACATCTCTCACACTGGTGTCTTTTCTCCGTAAGAGTGGAAAATTTTTTTTTTTTTTTTTATTTACTAATGCTCGCGTTAGGACACTGCTACTTAAATAGAATGGGTGTGCCCCATTAAGGCAGATCTTGAGGGCACAGAAATGGGTGGAGTCTGAGGTTTTATTTTTGTACCTCCTCCTTTTCTTCTCCAGCCTTTGAGGAAGCGTTGATGTGTAATTCACTGCCTGGTTTGGACTGGATGAATGCTATTTGATTCCATTTTAAGAAAACACACACACACTCTCTCTCTCTCTCTCTCTCTCTCTCTCTCTCTCTCTCTCTCTCTCTCTCTCTCACATTGAGTTTTGTTATGCATTTGTAAAGTTAAATTCATTGTTAATTCATGAATTCACCCGCTGTCTCAATACATTTTGAATTATGATATTAATTCACGTTTGAAAAATAATTCGAACTATATTCATCGATAACACTCGATTTCTCAGTACATCTTGAATTATGATGTTAATTCACATTTTAAAAAAAATTCGAACAATAGCAATGGTAACACTCGCCTTCTCAATACAGATTTTAAATTATGATCACAATTCGCATTTAAAAACAATAATTCGAACTATAGCATTGAAAACACTCGGTACAATTTGAATTATGATTTTAATTCACATTTCAAAACACTTTGAACTATAACGTTGATAACAATTACTTTTCAGTACAGAGTGAATTATGATATTCACATTTAAAAAATAATTCAAACTAGAGTATTGATAACTCTTGCTTTCATGATAAAGTTTGAATTATGGATCTTTTTGCATTCACGTTTCACATAATATACTATAGCATTTGATAACTCGCTTAGATACAGTTTTGAAATTTGATTTCATTCCGTTCACAAAATAATTAGAACAGTAGCATTGACAGTATATATAAAATCCAGATGAAATCGATACTAACTACTGCATTCCAATTAATTTTATTTAAAAAAAAAGAACACACTTTCCAGTAAAAACATTGTGGGGTAACATCATTCTTCAGGGGTCATGGGCAGGACCTGACCTCGGGCATTCATCGTAAATTTCCCTTTTGGGTGTGAGTTATTTGCTGCGAATAAACGACGTGATATCAGTCTCGGCTTTGGTGGATCGTATAAGAAATGCTGGTGTGCGTGTGTGTGTGTGTGTGTGTTTTACACCTTTAGAATAAAAGATATAGAGTTATTCGGGCATCCTCTTGAAACACTGTTAAAAAGTAAAATAAAAATTACCAATGTATATATTTAATATATATATATATATATATATATATATATATAAATATATATATAGATATATAATATATATATAATATTTACACATTGAAATTATTTCACTTCTTTTAGGTGTTTCAAGAGATGCCCGAACATCACTAAACCCTTTATTCTAGAGGTGTAATATATTTGTTAACCCAATTTTGTGTGTAAGTGTTCAAAAGCCTTCGTAAACGGAAAAAAAATCTCTCTCTCCTCTCTCTCTCTCTCTCTCTCTCTCCTCTCGTCTCTGATCATCTCTCTCTCTCTCAAAACACACGGTATACCAACCTTTCTCAAATATACGTTTATGTATATGTGTTTGTGTGCGTGTTTGTGCATTAGGTAGAGCGGCATATTTATTTCATACAAGCCGCTGGCATTCGTGAAAGTTCGTCATCATCATCCAACAACAACTGTGACGTGGACAAATGGCGCTCTCAAGTTACGCTGTTAGGCATTACTGTAATTAGTTCCAGCCTTCTCGAGTCTCAGCAAATTGCAGCCATCAGCGACTCGGTTACGTAGGCCTAATCGTAAGCGTTAGCATTCTGTGCCGTTTTGATAGGCCATCTTGGAAATGGTTTTTCTCTGCGCCGAAGTTCATTAAGAGTGCGTGAAAGGGCCGCCGTTTTTTTTTTTTTTTTTTTTGAGTTCGTTGCCCCTTTGCGAGTTTTTTTTCCCGGTTATGAATTTTTTTCGTTGATTTATTTGGTTTGTTTTGTTAAAACTAAATTAATTTTCGAAGCTGGAGATCTTATTTTTGTCGGGTTTTCATTAGGTCGGTTTTTGATACGTCTAGAATTTCTATGTAGAATTATTTAATGGAATGAACTTGAATAAGTTAGCTTAGCATACATAATTATTAATTATGCGGGAAAATAAACATTGAAACTGAAGTTATGTAGGGTTATTTGTTCCATCGTGTATGCTATAAGGAATAAAGTCGAGTTTTAATTATTCACGTTTCATTGCCACGTTCTATATCACAAGCGTATCGTAACTCACTGCCGTTTCCGCCAAACACCGCGGCGGAAATATTATTGATAATTGAATGAAGTTGCTAGCCCATACCCAGATAAACTCATTGCTAGTGATTAACACAAGTTCCAAGTAAACCAGTGAAGGCTCTTTTTATTTCATTCTCACAGGAGTATTTAGGCCTATGTTGTCGAATATTAAGCTGGCCTTATGCCAGCTCGGGCTCTTGCTCATAGAGCAGCCCGTAGTTTTAGGCCTAAAAAGTTGTCGGGATATGTATGATAAACTCGGCCAGGCCGCGATGAGTGCAGGGGGTGGGTTTGTTGGGTGGGTGTGGGGGAGTTAAGGAGGAGTCAGAGAGATAAAAGTAGGGGCTGTATTAGTGGGATATCTTATCTCGGAGGACATGATGTTTACATTGTCACCGCGGTTTCTGTGGCTGCTTTCACTGACGAGGGGAAAGTCTGAGGAATCAGGGAGGAGGAGGCAGTTGGCGGAGGATGATGATGATGATGGTTCCAGGAAAGAAGAAGAAGAAGAAAAGATCTCTGATAAGAAACGGTCAAGAATGGAAAAGTCACTTGGCTTGTTCCAGGTAGGCTTGTCCGTTGGGGGTGCTATTTCGTGTTGGTTTGTTTATAAAAACACAAAGCTCGGTATGTGTATACAGTATTTTGTTATCGTCGTATTCTTGGATTATTTTGTATTTGTTGTAACTGTATTTTATATTTGCGTCATAATTACTGCCAAGAAAGAATCAAAGTATATTCACTTCTACATTTTTTTGTTCTTGTTTTCTTGAGGAAACGCCTTTATAAGGAAAACGGCGAAATGGTGAAAATTTTTGATGACAAGGGATGTATAGTAAATATGTAAGGATTTAAATCCAGCTGTGACATAAACAAGTAATCATTTGGACTAATTTTGGTAGCGTTAAAAACAAGGAAGTTTAGGAATTTTTTGGTCGTTTGGGTTTAATTGAATTTAAGTATAAATGAAACGGACATGCACAACACAGAGAGAGAGAGAGAGAGAGAGAGAGAGAGAGAGAGAGAGAGAGAGAGAGAGAGACGCATCAGACAACCTTCTGCTATCTCAGCTTTCTCTGATAGACCCCAAGTATTTCACTCTCATAAGGAGGTCTCTCTCAGGACTCGAGAGGAACCCAAGGAATGTGCGCGTACGTGCGTATGCTGTCCGTAATCACGGACGCATGTAGGCGAGGTCCTTTACATTATCTCATTCAAAGGGCCTTGTATGCAGGTATGCACGTAAGGTGTCTGCGATGACTCGCCCTACTGTGGTAGCAATGACTACTATATATGCTCTTGCGTATGCACACTCACATTCACTCAGTAGCTGGACTCCCTGACCCTCCTCAAGTGCACGTTTGTTCTCATGTGCTCATTTGCGAGCGCGCCTACGCGCTATCTATTGGACCTTCGAACTCTTAAAGGATACCTTCATTGAATGATGATAGTCCTTCTCTCTCCCCTACCCACCTTCCTTTATCTCCCCCTCTTCCTCCTCCTCATCTCCTTTCTCTCTCTCTCTCTCTCTCTCTCTCTCTCTCTCTCTCTCTCTCCTTTGTCACTTGTCATTAAATCCGAACGCCACTCGAAGGAAATGTTCGATGTGTTGCTGTTGTTTTATTCCTGCAGGATCTCTGTCTATCTCATTTATGGCATTGAGTGGAGTGTGATTATAATATTTTCGTATTCTTATATACCGCCATCACACACACATACATATATATATATATATATACCACACGGTGAAAATAAGAATCACGTGCTAAACGTGATTATAATCACACACACACACACACACACACACACACACACACACACACATATATATATATTATATATATATAATATATATAATATAGTATATACATACGTATATGATGATGTATATGTATATGTAAAGTAGGTTTATTTGTTAGTCATTACTTTCGTAGCCCAATAATAAATTAGCGATAAAAGAAGTTGCCATGCATGATTTTCATGTGTATTTAACTTCGCAATCAAGTATAACCGAGTTAAAATGTTTATGGTGGGAGGACAGATGCAATACGTTTGAAATAACAGCTTAAAAGACTTTCTATATTCGCATCATTGCTTGTGTAAAGACCTTAATGGCGTGTTAACCCTAAATTATTTATATCGGTCTGTGATTTTCACCATCCTCCCCTCATCGTCACCTCCCTCACCACCGTGGTTACGAACGTCAACACCATCATTATCGTCCTCATCATCGTCATCATCATCCTCGAAGAGGTACATGCAGCTAATTGGGACATGGGAGAGAAGACAACACATGTGGCGGGGAAAGTTTTGATAAACAGAGGAGGAGAAATGGTTTATTCCGCCGTCCTCTCCGACATGGCCTGTTTCATAATGAGCTGCGGCAAAAGGAGAGAGAGAGAGAGAGAGAGAGAGAGAGAGAGAGAGAGAGAGAGAGAGAGAATTTTATGAATGGTCATCTCTCTCTCGAGGTCCTAATGCTTCAGTTTTACGATGATATGCGTTTGGAGTATAAATGATACGTTTGCTTCTCTCTCTCTCTCTCTCTCTCTCTCTTGCGTGCGCGCATCCTCCTTTGGCCCACATGAATCGACTAACCACCAGGTACTCAGGTCTTAGATCGACTGTAATTTTCAATTAATGGCGCCCTTGTCTTTCCCTTCTGTCCGGTTCGGGAATGTGACTTTTAAGTAAATAACTCAGAGAGAGAGAGAGAGAGAGAGAATGCAGTATATCTTCACCCTTGATAATGAACGGTCACTCACTCCGACGCCAGGTGTGCTATAATTAATTTTTAGCAGCTCGCATTTAAAATCATTACGATGGGAATTTCACTTTTTCCCCCTAGTTGATTTAATGTTTGTTTTCACTTTTCGTTCTTAGTTGTTCGCAGTTGATGGATCACTGGTTCCTTTTCTGTGACATATTTGCAATGAGAAAGTAAAACCGTTTCTATTTTAACATGTATTAATGCGTTGGTTGAAAGTAATACGGTTTCTATTTTAACATATATTAATGCGTTGGTTGAAACTAACGTGCGAAGAGGGAAAAAAGTAAAGAATGCAAAGAACTGATGAAGATTTCACAAATTAGAGAGGTTTAAGGTACCCTGAACATCAATAAACTTATACTATGTTTGTTCCCATACCTCCATCTTCATGTTGATGATGAAACTAGTGAGTTATCTCAAGTGTAATAATTTAGATAAAACCATTTGGTGAGGATAAAGGAATACCTCATAATTATATTTAGGTAGTTTAATTTATGTGAGAACTTCAATCTTCTATTTATAGGTCCTTTTTTTCTCCCCTTCATGAGTGTTAGGCCTACTTGCCCATCCCTAAAAAAACTAGTTTCATGTTTGGGCGACTTAACTGGCTTTCAGGGTCCCAGAGATTTAGTGTAGAAAGTTGTCGAGGGAGTAAATCCGATGCCCCGTGAGTAGGATTATAGGATATGAGGTGCCATTGGTCTCCCTTGGAAAGGGTGGTCGAGGGAATAAGCAAAAAAGAGAGAGATTAGGGTCGAGGAAAAAATATGAACAAGATTTAAGCTGGCTTTTGTGGAAGGCAAATATTTGAGTCTTTATTGGGTGATAGGCCTATGTGGATGACTGAATGGGGCATCGGAGCCTTAAGACCGATTCTGAATGGGCCTGATTTTGAAACGAAAGTTTAGGTGTTGAAGTAGGCCTATTTACAGCCCCCCTCAAAAAAAAGGAGGATTTTTTTTTCTTTTTTTTTCCCAGTTCTTGCATTCCTCAGCTCCAACGGAGATGTTCTTTCAAGAGATGGAATTTCCTGGCTTGAAAGAGTCAGCCGAGTGGAAGGGATGAAAGCTGATGAGGAAGGTGACCTGTTGTGAATATTCCTGGAGAAAGGAGCTGGTGGAATGAAGGACAGTGAAGGACAAGGAGACCAGTGTCTCAAATTCGATCGCTGTTTATGAAATGAATTGTAATGTTTAGTCATATATTAATTTTTTTCCGTATGTAACACCAATAGTGAAGGTACTTACGTCCAACTCGTGAATTGTATATGTGAATGTGAGTTACCATTAACATGCTTTATTTTTAAAGCAGCCCCATTTAATTTAATATCATGTCCTACCCACGTAACCAGATGTATGCAAATCTAGTAGATATTCGAAGCAATAGATGGTACCATTATATTCCTACCTAACCAGATGTATGCAAATCTAGTAGTTATTTACCAAGCATTAGATGATAACCACGTCTAACCAGATATCTGCAAATCTATCTAGTAGATATGCAAAGCAACAGAGATCCCGTTTACATCTGTTGAAGATTTTTCACCGACGGGGAAAAAAAATATTTACATTAGGGGTGGGGTTTCAAGAGTAGGCCCTTCTCTCTGTTTAGGCCTTGTGAGTCATACATTGCTGACTGACTTCCTCTTCCTTCCTGGACCTTTCCTCTCCTTTTCTTCACGAATCCTGTGACTAAGTAGAAAGACTCCTCCTCCTTTACCTCTACCCCTATTTGAGGTCTGTGAATGCGTGGTATGTTGCTTTAAGTGCCGTCCTTGATAGCCCATTCAAACGTGTTCGGGTAAATGTATATATATGTATGTATGTATTATATATGTAATATTATACATATATACACATACATACATATATATACATACAAACAAAAGGAAATTCCAGACATAGCGATAATTCCTTAATGGAGAACCATCATTGTATTGCAGCACTTAGTTGAAGTGAACGATCTAAACTAACTCTCTCTCTCTCTCTCTCTCTCTCTCTCTCTCTCTCTCTCTCTCTCTCTCTCTCTCTCTCTCCAAGCCTTTACAATGCCGAACGCTTACGTAAGGGCAGTTATGTCCCGTACCTTGTATAATCTCTACCACTGATCTTATTTTTCTCGAGCTTCGTTGGCTCTCTCTTCCTCTGCGCTTGTGGCCTTTGAATGTCAGTTTGACCTAGGAAGGTCATAGTACGTATATAGTAAGTGCTTCTTGTACATACGTAGTAGTTGCTATGGACATGGATGTGCAAGCTTGCACTGGAAGCCTTCACGTGAGTTATTGCAAAGGAATGTTGTAAAACTTCCGGTGTGTTGTTTGCATGCTTCTGTGAAAATTGGTGCTTCCGGTGTTTGTGTGTGCATGTGCGTTTGCGCGCGGGCGCACGTGGTTTGGGTTTTATGTATAGAAAATGATTGTCCCCGGGATTCGTACGTAGCCGCGCTTTTAATCTTTCAGTTAGTGCTTTCAGTGTTTTGATATTTATGAGCGTGTTTTTATATGTGTTTTAGTGTATGGGGTTTTGTGGACACTTGCTTTCCTCTTTCGTGAAAGTTTATGCTCCCAGTGTTTTTGTTTCTATGCTGGCTCCTTTCTTCATTTTTGTGAAAAGTTTACTCCATATGTTGGTATAAACACAAACTTGGATGTAGTGTATCGGATACTTGCGAAGAAGTCGGTAAAGCGGCCATTGTAGCTGTAAAAGATGTGAGCATATACATATACATGTATGTGTGTGTTTATCTTTAATTGCCAGAGTGATCTTTTATAAAGGTAGCCAACGCACATGTTTTCAGTTACGTCAGCTCTCCTCAAGGTTAGACGACAGTGTATTGGTACAGGTGTTTTTTCTCTTTTTTTTCTGTCTGGTATTTAATCAGCAGGTGCTGCTCTACATCGTGTAAGGGATTTTTTTTTTTAAATTCTGGTTGTCTGTCTTGCCTACGAAAGGAATTAGGCATTTTCTTATTTTTATAAAAAAATTTATAATCCATGTCCGTTTAGCTGGGTATCCTTAGAAGAAGTTATTTGCTCAGGTTATACAAAAAGAATGAATGGAATACTTAAAGGGATATTTAGGACTGGTAATTATTATTATTATTATTATTATTATTATTATTATTATTATTATTATTATTATTATTATTATTATTATTATTATTATTATTATTATTATTATTAATAATACATTTTTACCAGACCACTTATCTGATTATCAGCTCTCGCAGGGCTGGCCTGAAGGATTTGTTTTTATTAAGGACTGGTGAAACTATACGACCTTCGAAATTGCGACTTCCACGCAAGTGAAACAATAAACTGACTTAATCAGTTTCACCACCGACAAGTAGGCGTTTTTTTTTTTTCTTGTTTTTTTTACGAAAATTTTTCTGAAGGCGAGCTTCGAGCTTCATGACTGGTAGTGAGTGATTAGATTTGGTAAAGAATAACAGGTTACCTAGTTTAGTAGCCTTTAGGAAATTTTGGACCAATATGTTTCCACTTTTTTCTCTCTCTCATTAAAGCTCTGTTAAGGCTGGCAGGAATCCAGGAAGTTAAAACATTCTTCCCGGCATTTAACAATTTTTTTTTTTTTTTTTTTAACTTCTCTAATGACAGAAGATAACATAAAGTTATTTTAGTCTTTCATGAAAATAATATGATAGACTTTATAATACAGGTCTGATAGATTTTTTTTCACTTATTTTTTGTCTGGATATTTTTGAAACAAGGATGACAAAAGAAAATGGTCAGTAATGACTCTCAGGAAAATAAAAGTGAAATAAAAATTTGATGCGTTCTTTTATTGGTTCGAATTTTTTTTCTGTCACAAGCATTTAAGGAATTCGCAAAAGTCTTACCGTTACGTTAATTGTTGCTACGTCACTGTCCTTCTGTTTTTGTAACAGTGGATGAGTCGGTTGATTCTCTTATTGTTAATAATGCATTCGTTTTTCTTCCTCCCTTGTGCCACCAGTATATCACTAATGAATTTTAAGCGCTGAGCAGGTATTTGATATCCTTTTGCTGTTGTGACGTCGTTGTGAAATAATTAGATACGTTCATGAAGAAATTAACTCAATTTTTAATTCACAGACAAAATTTGTTACTCATTGTTTCTTGTGTATACAGTCGTCGTCAGTTGTCATTGGTATCTTGCATTTTCCGATATTCTCTTAAGGATGACGTCGGGAAGGGTTTTTTTTTTCGAATTAATGCGTAGTTCATTCAATATTCACATAATAAGTTAGAATATTGGACCTTTGCAGTGATCTGGGTCGATCTGATTTGGAGTAGAAAATCTGGGTCAAGTCAATGACTTGAATATAACGTACTTTGTTTTGTGTATCTATATTTCTGTGTGTATATATATATATATTTGTGTGTGTGTATGTATGTATGTGTGTTATTTAATGGCCTCAACCACTACTTCGTATACACGAATGTGTCTGGTAACCGTTTGCTTCGTGATTGCCAGGAGTTTCGTAAAGCTGCATGTTAACCTTTTAACTAGTTTGGTCCTAATTCGACCAGTTTTTCGTAAATGTAGCCCACTCATTTATCATAAGAAAGACAATCTGTAAATGAAATACCTTAATACGGCACAGCCGTTTTAGCTTAATACTTTAGTTCTCCTCTCTCTCTCTCTCTCTCTCTCTCTCTCTCTCTCTCTCTCTCTCTCTCTCTCTCTCTCTCTCTCTCTCTCTTTCAATCTAAATTTGTCACTCGACCAAGTTTTTTCTTTTCCTTTAGGGTTGGACCACTATCTTGAGCGTTACAGACAATTATTTTTGTTAATTATTCACCCCCTTTTGTCAGGAGACGTATTCCTGCTCTTATGCGGCATATTTATGAAGTGCATTTTGTGAATTTTTAGTGTAAAATTTATTTTTACTCTCATATTCTTTGAAGTTGAAATTACCACCTGGTATCACCTCCCTTATTTCCTTTTCTTCGCTCAACGTCTGTCTGTGACTACCTTTCGTCACCTTTTCCCCAGCATCAGTTCCGTGAGTCGTTAACAGTTTAATTTATTTAAGCTAATCTGTCAATCCTTCAGAGTTTCTCATAGACGTCCCTCATTCTTATTTTGTGATTCTCATTCCTATTCACGTTGTCATTCAAAACTTTAACTTTAATAGGAAATATCATTTGAAGATATTTTTATGATGGATACTTTGTGTGCATTTCGAAGTCTGTTTGTGGTCTTTTTAGTTAGTTATTTTTTCTGACAGTTTTTAGACTGCTTTTTTTTTCCGGAACCGGAAGCGTGTCTGATATTTTAACGATTGGGATCATGTTGATATCAGTTATTTGTAAAATTGGATGTATTAATTATTTATCTTCCGTCAACATCACTGGGCTGCACACCATCGCATCATTACCTATCTTTCATTACTTACAATTTCTCAATATTCATTTTGTATTTATGTGCGTTATTTTTATTTCTATTAATACCTTTGAAATGTGTTTTTCGTCAATTCGTGTCGGCCAACCCGGAAGAACTGACTGGAGAGGAAATGGAAGTATTTCTGGCATTTAGGAATTTGGACGCTAGTTGCGTCACTGAGGCTGGTACGTAACCTTGCCTCAGGTCACGAATGTTATGCCTTGGTCATCACCACTCAACGTATCAGCTCTTAAGTCTTCTTCCTCCTTTTGTTTTCGTTTAGTTTTGATTGGAGATTAGCTGTCTGTCTTGTCTGTCAACAGTGATTATTAAGTACCAGCAAATTCAGTTTCCAGCGTTTATGATCCTCAGCGTTCCATTGTTATTTATATACAGTTTTAAGTTTTCCTTCTTTCGTTTGTTAGGTTTCTTAGGATTTTAGCTCCCTGTTTTTTTTCTGTCAATAGTGATTATCAAGTACCCGTAAATTCACTTTTCAATATTGTTTGTGCACTTCAGAATTCCACTGTTATTTATTTTGGAACAGTTCTATTAGTCTGGAATCATTTGTCGTATATTTAAGCCCCAACCTCTGCAGCTGTTGCTTCCTCTTCCCCCTTCTTTAAGCCCTCTGTAATACCTGTATTAGCCATTTTTTCTATATCACGTATTCGTGGTAGTCATTGGATCCATCAGTCTCTTTCCGTTTTCTACCTTTGTTCGTTTTAGGCCATCTTAGTTCTTTGCCTCAGCAGACGTTTCATTGTTCTTCCTGTGTCCTACTCCATTATGTTAGCTCAGTCATCGTTTGTTCTTTTTTTTTATTTTTTTTTCTCTCTACTATGACCCTCTTCTCCTATCTGATTCGTACATATCATTGTCATTCCGTTACATCCTGAGGACTCATTGTGACTAGTTACCACTCTTATCATTCCATCGCGTTAGCCTGATCATGCCTTTTTTTTTGTTTTGTTTTTTTTTTTTCGTTTTTTTTTTTTAAATTTAATTTAATTTAATTTTTTTTTACCGATATGGCCCTCTTCTCTTATCTGATTCATACATTTCATTGTCATGCCGTTGCATCCTCAGGACTCGTTGTGACCAGTTACCACGCTTATCATTCCATTGCGTTAGCCTGATCGCACCAACAGAAGCATCGATGCAGTCCTACTACTACGACTTTGGCAACATTCCACAGACCGGAGGTTCCAAGGATGGCCGCCTCCTCTGGGCCATTCCAGCCATTGTATTTTTCGTGTCTCTTTTTACTCTCAGACAGGTTTTTTTTTTTTTTTATTACGCTTTATCATCCGTATAATGACACAGCCAAGTGAGGATTGTGAAGGAATCACCGGTGAATTTTTGTTGAAGCTTATCATTGTCGTTCCCTTATCTGGAATTGAATCTCTCGGCTACTGGGTGTGTGCGATTGCCGGGTGCCCAGATGTACGTCGGTGCTGGATTGTTAGGATAAATTGTAATTCAAAGCTATCATTCCCCCCCCCCCCCCCCCCCCATTTCCCCCCCCCCCCCCCCCCCCCACCCCCCTCTCTCTCTCTCTCTCTCTCTCTCTCTCTCTCGCTCTCCTCTCGGCTCTCTCTCTCTCTCTCTCTCTCTCCGTAGTGTGTGTGTGTGTGCGTGTGTAGTTGTAGCTTGATAGCCTAAATAGCCTAATTCCTGTAAATCTGTCCAAATAGCCCGTGTGTCCCGGATTCTAAACCCCACTTAGCCTAATTAGAATAGGCATTGATTGCGTGTTGCGTTTATGACAGGTAGGTCGAACTCTCTCTCTCTCTCTCTCTCTCTCTCTCTCTCTCTCTCTCTCTCTCTCTCTCTCTCTCTCTATGTGTTATAATGTGTCACGCAAGGTAGCGGAGCAGAGTGTAGTTGTTTTAAGTCTTTTGTTTTAGTTGATAGATTAATTCATAAGTATTCAGTTAAATCCAGATGGTTAGTCTAATTAATCCATAACTGTCTTCCCAGCTAGCAGAAGAAACACAATTATCTTGGAAAGTATTTGTTCAAAGCAACGAAGATTTATAGTATAAGTTTTTTTTGAGTCGAAGGTCTAAATCTCGTCAGCATTTAGAATGCATATCTCTCGTTGTTCCGGAAGTCATTATAGATGCAAGCAAGGACTGTTGCTTGTCAGGGCTGTTCATTATGGATACTGTTAATCAATACATACATAAGAGAGATGCATACATACGTATGTACATTCATAAATACATACATACATACATAGCTTGCGTCTTCTAGATTGAATATTCCTCGGAAACAGTCCTATGATTTGTTGCAGACGGAGTAATTTAGAATGTTATGTACCTGTAGGTTGACCTAGCAGCATTATCGATAGATTTGTATCACTTAGAATAATAATAATAATAATAATAATAATAATAATAATATCTTTATGACATTCTTTTTAACAAAATTTGCCTAAAAGTGGGTCTCCATCCAAAGCAATGAAAAAAATATCTGTATTCCATTCTTTTTAAGATTTTGCATTGAAGAGGGTCCCCTTCCATAATAATAATAATAATATAATAATAATAATAATAATAATAATAATAATAATAATAGTGACAGTTTAAGTGCCAGTAGTAATTAGACAGGTGTACAGACAAAATAAATAAATAAAAACGAGAATGTACACATTTATCTTCAGTAAGCCTCCGACTGAGGTCAGGTTTTAGGAAAGATTGAAGCGAACGGAAACTCGGATGGAGAATATTCCAAAGAAAGAAAGAAATGAAGAAACTAAACCGGATATCCTCCCATTCAAGAACGCGCAAGCAAGCGCGTGAGCACGCATTCTTTGCAACACGGAGAGAAATTGGATTTTGATCAATTGACATTTAGGAAGCTTTGGTCATGAGACAGAATGTCCATACAATATATATATATATATATATATATATATATATATATATATATATATATATATATACATACACACATATATATATATATATATAAATATATTATATATATATATATATAATGTGTGTGTGTGTGTCCTTAAATCCACGGTAAGAAAAGTCAATTGAAATAGTGACTTGGAACAATTTCTTTCTTAGTATATTCTACATTTCCAAGTTCACAATGAAAATAAAAAGAATATACTACGAAAGTATACTTGTTCCAAGTCCCTGTTTCACTTACGTATATATATATATATATATATATATATATATATATATATATATATATATATATGTGTGTGTGTGTGTGTGTGTGTGTGTGTGTGTGTGTGTGTGTGTGTGTGTATCTGTGTGTGTGTGTGTGAAGGAAACTTGAAATGATGGAAAGTCCCAAATCGGGTACGCCGATAAAAAGTGAAAGACGGAAGGAACGGAATGGAAGTATTTATCGGTTGGAGAACTAGGCACAATAGCATCAGCTGGCCCGGAAGCACAGGAGGAGAGAGAGAGAGAGAGAGACCTTACCTTACAGACCTTACATCTTGTTCGGTTGCCCCAGGTCCCTCAGTGTGAGGCACCTCTAATGTCTACCAGAGAGTTGCTAGTACATCTTCCGGTATATTTTGCATACTTCCAATCTTGGATGGTCTGGGATGCAGTTTAGATATTTGTCGAGCTTATTCTTAAAACACATCTACGCTCACTCCTGATATATTCCTCAGATGAGCTGGCAACGCATTGAATAGACGCTGCATTATCGATGCTGGTGCGTAGTGGATTAATGTCCTGTGTGCTTCCTTATTTTTCCTGGTATAGTTTTGGGCACTATTAATCTACTCTGCTTGCTCTTTCTGATATTTTTAGTTCCATGATATTTTCTGCTATTCCTTCTATCTGTTTTCCATGCCTGAATTATATAGTAGTAGTTCGTTCTCTACTTTCTTTCTAGACTATATAATTTTAAGAATTGTAGTCTTTCCCAGTAGTCTTAGGTCCTTAACTTCTTCTATTCTAGCTGTAAAGGACCTTTGTACACTCTCTATTTGTGCAATAAATCCTTTTGATAGTGTGGGTACCATATCATATTGCAATATTCAAGTGGACTACGAACATATGTTTTATAAAGCATAATCATGTGTTCAGCTTTTCTTGTTTTGAAGTGCCTTAACAAACATTCCATTTTTGCTTTACATTTTGCAACAGAGTTGCTATTTGATCATTGCATAACATGTTTCCTATTCATCATCACACCAAGGTCTTTAACTGCTTCCTTATTTGTGATGGTCTCATTATTAGGTCCCTTATATGCATTATAGCTTTCTTTCTCTGTCTCCATAATTTATTGAGTTCAAATTTATCAGAGTTAAATACCATCCTATTTACCTCTGCCCAATCAATACTTTGTTAAGGTCTCTTTGTAGAGCGTTCCTATCTTCATCACAAGTAATTTCTCTACTTATTCTTGTGTCATCTGCGAAACTACTCACTACCGAATCCTTCACATTATTGTCTATGTCTTCAATCATAATAACAAACAGTATTGCAGCTAACACCGTACCTTGCGGCACACCGGATATTACCTTGACTTCATCCGATTTCTCGTCGTTTGCAATAACTATCTGTTTTCTGTTGTGTAAAAATTCTTTTAACCATACTTTCCTACTTTATCCACGATATTGTGTTTTCTAATTTTCTTCGCTAATATATTATGGTCTACTTTATCAAAAGCTTTTGCAAAGTCTAAATAAACCACATCTGTTTCATTTCCGCTTTTCATATTTTTGAATATGTTCTCACGGTGGACTAACAGTTTGGTTTGTGTACTTTTTCCGGGCTACGAAACCATGTTGTCCTTTATTAAACAAATTATTTTTTATTAAATGTTTCATAATATTTTTCTTCATTACCCTTTCATACACTTTCATAATATGTGATGTTAGACTCACAGGCCTATAATTACTTGCCTCTAGTCTTGATCCACTTTTGAAAGTAGGGGTAATATATGCTAATTTGTGCTCATCATAAATCTTGCCTGTATCTACACTTTGTCTTAATAATATTGCAAGTGGCTTTGCGATAGAATGAACTACTTTCTTTAACAAAATAGACAGAGGACGAATGTTACCATCAGGCCCTGCAGCAGCTCCATTTTTAATTTCATTAATAGCCTGCACAATATCAGCTTCATTAAATATCATGTCAGCTAAATATTCACTATTTTCATCCTTTACTTCTATATCATTATCTTCATTATCTATTCGGGAGGGGTGAATTCTCTCTTATATCGTTCTGCCAGTATGTTGCAAATTTCCTTTGTTTCATTCGTTAATCTCCCAATTCATTTCTCAGAGGGCCTATTTCTATCTTCTTTTATTCATCTTCTTCGCATATGAGTATAATAGTTTGGGGTTTTGCTTGATATTTAATAGGGTTTTTTCTTCCAAAGTCGTTTTTCATTTTCTTTTGATTGTATAATCTTTTGTTCTGCATTTTTCCTATCTTACTTTTTAGTTCTATAACTTTCCATGCATTTTTTCTTTTGCAAGACCTTTTTTCCACTTTCTGATTTTCTGGAACAAGATCCTTCTGTCTCTTGGTATGCATGAATGATGTTTATTTTTTTCTTCTTCGGTATATATTTTTCCACTATTTTCTCCAATATTTTATATAATATCTCCGTATTTACCCTTATGTCATCACCTTACGAAAATGTTATCCCAATCCTGTTTAATTCTTCATTAATTTCTGACCATTTTATATTTTTACTGTAGAAGTCTTGTATTTTCCATATCCTTCCCACTTTTTTCATTCTTGCTTATCTCTATTTTCACTTGCTTTGGAATGAACTGTTTAATTCTATGACATTATGGTCTTGAAATATTCGCATTATAAACTATTATTTCTTTAACATAATTCATCTCGTTCACAAATACTAGGTCTAAAGTATTTTCCTTTCTTGTTGGCAGGTGATTTATTTGTTGAATGTTGTATTCTAGTAGCATATCTAATAGCTTTTCAAATTGCCTCTTATCTTCTGCACTACTATTACTCTCTTTTTTATATGTATAAGTACAACCACAATCTCCTATTCGTTCTTTCCATTCTACGAAAGGAAAGTTGAAGTCACCAGATAGGAGAATAGTCCAGTCCTTGTGATTTCTACATATATCATCCAATTTTTCAATTATTAAGTCAAACTCTTTAGTATTAGGAGGTCTATATATTACTATGTTCATCAATTTTTCAGAGTTCAATTCTACCGCTATTAGTTCACATTCTGAGTTACTATATTCTCATATATTTTTCCTTGTTTTTTGTCTTTCCCATATATTGCGGTTCCTCCTTGATTCCTATTTTTTCTATCTGATCTATAAGTTTGGAAACCTTTTATTTGATCATCATTCCAGTCTCTTGGAAATACCAGGTTTGGTTCAATATTCATTATATCTATTTTCTTTCATTTTGGGTTAGTTCTTCTAAGTACTCTATTTTTCTTTTTGAGTTACTCGTAACTAAACCCTGCGCATTCATCACTATGATGGTTTGCGTGTTTTCTCCTTCATTTAATACTGGTAGTAATAAGGATTTTCCCATGTCTCTTTCCTTCGGTATGTGTTCATTTTTTTCATTTCCAGAAATTCTGACATTAAAAAATCCAACTTTTCCATAATATTTGATCTTCCTTCATCATAATTATTCATTTTGTGTCTGAATCTGCAATTTTCAATTTTCTCCGTTTCTGCAATATCCTCTTGCATAATAAATACAGTTATTATCTCTTGAGTAGAATTTCGGAGCTGATGCTTTGAAATTTTTTTGCTGACACCTCTGCATATCTCATTGGTGGTTTGCTTTTCTCTTTTACTCTGATATTCTTGATTTCTCTCTTTATTTGTTTCTTTCTTATTTTGGATTTTATTACTTGGTTGGTTATATTTGATTATGATTCATGGTACAGGGTGGGCATATATTTGCATTTTTTGCCGAACTTACATCCTTTTCCTTCTTTTAGGTTTTTACATATTTTTTTGGATGCAGATCTCTGCAATCATCCCCATATCCATCTAAGTATGCACATTTACCATATATTTCATAGTTTTGACATATCTTAGGATGTTTGTATAGTAACATCTTTCCAAATCCAAATGCAATTCCCTCTTTTCAAAAGGTTGCAGATTTTGTCTTTCTTTCTCCTATTTTTTTCCTCTTTCCCGTCATTGTATAGATCTGGGTAAGAGCCTCTTCGGGATTTGCTTTTATGTTGTCATATCGTAATTTATTTCTTCGCAGTAGGTATGCTGCTTATTGCTCATATGTAGTATCAATGAGTATCTCTGCATCCATACTTTATCTTGTTCTTTGTTTTCCTTATTTTTTTTCTTTTTTTTCTGTCATTCATTTTTGTTTACTTCTCTTCCGTTTTCCTCTTCTTCTTTTTTCTTCTTCTTCCTCTTCCTCTTCTTCTTCATCCTCAACTATTTGTACATTCAATCTTGATTTAATAACATTGTCTATCCATGATAGACATGTTGAACAAAAAATTCTTGTATCTTTCTCAAAATCTTGTATTACCTCAGCACACTGGTGGGGATGTGTCGGAATGTTGCATGCAGCACATTTCTGATTAGTTTTGTGGATTGACTATGCTATACCAAACCTAACACAGTTGCATGCTTTGGCATTCTTTTTCCTAATGCATCAAATTAGGATATTCACAAGATTCACCTTATTCATTTTCTTTGTCGGAATATGTTGGTTTATGTATATTTTCTTTATGAGTGTTCTCTTGACCACTTGGATTTTATTTGGAACTCTTCAATTATTTTCAAGATGTTTTCATTAGATTTGTTCCAGTTGAAGGATTATATCCTTCTAATATATCTATGAATGCTTTTGTATCTTTTTGGTTAGGACTGTTGCTGATTTCATAGATGAGAAATGCCAGTTCCCTTCCTGCTACCTACTCATCGTATTGCGAATCTGCTAAACACGCCAAATTACGCCACTCTTCCCGCAGTTGGAACTTACTGCCATCTTGTTCTGATTTATAGTATTACACTTGATAAACTAACTTAGAAGACGCTTTATCCTACTATTTTCACACTAATCTTATCACCGATAGTTCACAACACTTCTAGATATTTCTCAAATAGTCGTATGTTAAACTTGTGATATCTGTTGATTAATCTGACTTCACGCGGGTACGTCTCACCAAGCAAGATGGCTACTTACGAGAGAGAGAGAGAGAGGGGTTGCGTAAATTTTCATCTTGCTTTCCAGTGCATCTGAAAATTGAAAGCAATTCTGTGTAGCATTTAATCTTCAGAGAGAGAGAGAGAGAGAGAGAGAGAAGAGAGAGAGAGATGAATGGAGCAGCAGAAGACTGATATCAGCACATGAAGAGATGAGAGAGAAGAGACGCGACGAGAGAGATAAGAGAGAGAGAGAGAGAGAGAGAGAGAGAGAGGTTGCTTGAATTTTCGTCTTGCCCTCCATCGCTTCCCTAAAATTGAAAGCAATTCGGTGTAGCATTTAGTCCTCAGTCAAGGTAGGAAATGGAAGTGAGAGAAATACTATTTTCCTAACAGTTTTGCAAATAGATGACGATTTAGAGGAGAGAGAAAAGTATATGTAGAAAACGAGAAATGATGAGTGTGAAGATAAATGAAATTTTTTTTTTTTTTTTTGCCCATTATGATATAAATAAATAGATGATGAATTAAGGAACAAGAAAATTTGAAATATACTATATATATGAAAAATAAAATGAATTATATATATGAATATTAATTGATGTACAAATATGAATGTATAAAAAAATGGAAGAGGTAATTAAAATAACAAGTAAACCGTATATGCAAAATCAGTATACATGAAAAAATTAAAACATATTTATACAAACAGAACTACAAAGAAACAATTACGAAAGAGGTGATTGATGGCTCTCTGTTACAAAGCTCCAGTATGGGCAGGTCTCCACACACGCGGGCGTCAGCGTGACCGCCCACTTGCATTCCTCTGAATCGCCGTTTGGATTTCTCTCTCTCTCTCTCTCTCTCTCTCTCTCTCTCTCTCTCTCTCTCTCTCTCCCCCCGGGTTTGGTAGTTTTTTAGACGTTTTCTGCTTTTAATATTTATAATTCTCTGTCATGAAGGCGTCATACACTTTATTTACAGACCTCTCTCTCTCTCTCTCTCTCTCTCTCTCTCTCTCTCTCTCTCTCTCTCTCTCTCTCTCTCATTGGGTAATGCAAATATTAACATATACTCAAAAACATTTATGTAAACATGGTCTCCCTTATGTATTTTTTATCTCGCTAGGAATAATTTCTCTCTCTCTCTCCTCTCCTTTACTTTTACGACAGATTCATTGAAATACTACGTTTGAAAGCTCAGATTTTAGCTGGGCGACCTAAGCATTTATTCTGGACCCGGAAGTGTCCAAGAGATAGACACCTCGGTTAACAAAATGAATCTTGAGAGATTAATATCTCTCTCTCTCTCTCTCTCTCTCTCTCTCTCTCTCTCTCTCTCTCTCTCTCTTCCAACACTGGGACATGTCCAGAAATTGAATGCTGTCTTTAACTCTTTTATGTTGATGAGTACTTCGTGATATGAGAATCCTGACCGTGACTTTAGTAATCATGAAACTTAATTGAAAAAATAAAAAAAAATACTTTATTGTATTGAAAAAATAAGAAAAATACTTTAGTGTAATTGAAAAAATAAGAAAAAAATACTTTGATTTAATAGTATTTATCTGGAAGAATAGAATAGAAGAGAGAGAGAGAGAAGAGACTGAGGAGAAAGGAGAGAGAGGGAGAGAGAGAGAGAGAGAAGAAGGAAGAGGAGAGAGAACCAGCGCTATTGCTAGCGTAGAAGATAGAAGCGTCGAGGGCCAGGGGAAGAGTGGAAGGGGGGGATGGGGAAGTTGTTGAGCAATTGTCACCTCCCTACATTCCTGACATGCCTGATACCAGTGACACACCTTTCCAGTGTATTCTCTCTCTCTCTCTCTCTCTCTCTCTCTCTCTGTCCATAGATGTTTGTGTATTTGTAGGTTTGTAGCGTGTACGTGTGTGTGTGTGTGAGAGAGAGAGAGAGGTTTGTATTATTTTCGTGATCATAGCATTGTCTATAATTCTGATTGTTTATCCGCATATGTCGGTGTGTGTGTGTGTGTGTGTGTCTGGAGAGAGAGAGAGAGAAATTCATGATGCAGCAAGGTGATAGGTGTTGAACAGGTCCAGTTGACCGTGTAACCTACGTAATTGAAAAGGTTACCTTGCTTTGTAGTTTGCCGGCTGATTCGTCAGGGTGCACCTCGTAAGGCTTCAGCCGCTACGCCTTACGAAATTATCCTTGTAAGAGGTGGTCTGCTTGCACGTGGAAGTCCCGGGATAGTCTGTACTTACTGGTTTTTATTGTAACCGGGGCGAGCTTGGGTATCGTTAATTCTTGGTGTGGGGAAGTATGTTATTAAGTATTTCGTAGGTGGAGTAGGGATTTTTGATTGCATTCTGCGTAATTGATTTGTGTCGTAACGAATTGATACATGTACTATTGCAGTGAATGGGATACATGTACATTGCAGTCACAGTACTCGTTTCCATTAAGTGACATAAATTTATATTGTTGAGTTGCTTATGAAGAAAGTTATCGCTTACTATCACAGGATCTTTCTCAGTTTTGAGGAATTTCATATTTAACAGGTTTCTTATGAGAGAATCCAACCTTAGATTGCGCAAAACAGCGTAATGAAAGAACAGTCGCAACTACTACTACAACTACTACTAACCTATCAATGCATTGAAACAAGGCTCTGTAATCGGGAATTTAAGATTACGTAGTCTCATGTGTCGCATAATTTGGAGAAGAGATAACGAAACCGGTTAGGAATCAAATCAAAATCCATCAAATTTCTAAGGTGCCT
>NC_087209.1:20880838-20923338 GCF_015104395.2 Macrobrachium nipponense | reverse complement strand
CTATGGTGTTCATTCGAAAGAAGTAACTGAAAGGTAATGGAATGCTTGTAAGGATTTCGAATATGATCCTCTGTAACTTTCTTTGTTTTGTTTACTAATCTCCTCAACAACAGTGATTAAAGTTGTCTGTCAGAAAGGGCAAGTGTCAAACGTTAGCCCATGTGAGATATATAACCGTGTGTCTCCTTTTTCCTCACATGTCTGTGATTATCACCGCCTGGGTGTGATATAGTTATTTTTACAAGAAGTAATTAGATCTTGAGGTGTTTTTGGTACTAGGAAAATAATGGCGGGGGCATCTGCTGTACTGATGTTAATATTGCCTACGTGGGCATCTGCTAATGTTAAAATTGCTACTAGCAAACACAGCAATTATATTTGCTATTGCTATCACCAAGGAAACTATATCCAGTATTACTAGTAGTCTACCACCTCGGTGGCCGTGAGTTCGATGCTCGGGCATTCCACTGAGGTGTGAGAGATGTGTATTTCTGGTGATAGAAGTTCACTCTCAACGTGGTTTGGAAGTTACGTAAAGCCGTTGGTTCCCGTTGCTGAATAACCAATGGTTCCATGCAACGTAAAAACAATAAAAAAAATGCTACTGTTGCTATAAGCAAGGAAACTGACTCTACTATGACTGTTGCTGCTGGCCAGGCAACAGATACCATCACCAGATGTCATAGTTGCTGCCAGGAAAGTAACTAGGAGCTAGTTAAAGTAACTATGAGCGCACCAGCGGCATTTATGCCACCAGCCAACCAGAGGACAGACCGATTTGCCTCAACTAGCATGAAAGTGAATGATATCATCTCCAAATATAATCCGTTTTCGGCTCCAAATGCCATTGCTGGAAGCCTTTTCAGTGAACCCTTGATCTTCTCTTGTTTGGAACGTCCACTTTGGATTTTTTTTTTTTTTTTTTTTTTTTTTTTTGGGGTGGTGGTGGTGGTGGCGGCACTTCTGCAATGGTAGTTATTCCAAGCGTTCGTTTGTAAAGGATGATTTAAATGCAATGATTAATTTTTTAAGCTTTTCGCTGTATGTTATTGAGTTGTGGATTTATTTTTTTTTATTTTTTTATTTTATTGGTTGTGTTGTCTGTCTTTAATTTGTCAAAATAATTATCTCTCACATAATCTTACGTAGGTTAATAATAAGAAAAATTTTAATATAGCAATAATAATAGTGAATACAAGCAGTAATATAATATTAATAATACGTTGCACTGATGAGGAACACCGTTCAGGTGTCTGAAAGTCTTTGTTCTATATTTGTACATTGAAATATATTTTTAATATATAATTGTGGATATTTTTTAACAATTTGTTTTCAGGAAACTGTGAATTTCTTAACAATAATAGTAATAGTAATAATAATAAATATTATTTTATACTGAAATGTTTCATAGCAATAAATCGTAGTTCAGCATCTGAACAGTTCAAATATCTAATCAAATTCTCTTTTCTTCCACAGGTATGTGACCTATGATGAAGTGCAGGTGAAATTTCGAAACCTGCAGCGTTTATTCGGGCAAGTAGATTTTATTTTAAGTCCAAGTAACTTGAAAGAGATGTTTTCAATTGAACACTGATGACATTAATTGCCATACCTCCGGATAAAA
This sequence comes from Macrobrachium nipponense, assembly GCF_015104395.2. NCBI lineage: Eukaryota > Metazoa > Arthropoda > Malacostraca > Decapoda > Palaemonidae > Macrobrachium > Macrobrachium nipponense. Next base: position 20,921,714 of record NC_087209.1, on the reverse strand, counting down.
GAGACGAGGTCTGTGACATCTGATAAGAAAGAGATTCCTCCCGACGAACCAGATGTCAGTTCGTGTGTATGATCCATTAATGATTTAGATTTGCTTTAAGAAAGCTGGTGCCTGGTAATGGCTTGCACGTGCGTTCCCTGAGTATGTCCGTCTCGCCGTGCAAGTTTGTTATGTATGTCTTAATAATTTATTATTTTTCATGTAGGAATGTAGAGGCTTGGTCTCCTGTACGTAAATTGTTGTCTAGGTTTCTGGATTATTAGTCGGGATTTTTATGCTTTATATTTCTTTATGTAGGAAAAAATTTGTGTCTCAGAAGTGCGAAATCTTAAAGAGAGAGAGAGAGAGAGAGAGAGAGAGAGAGAGAGAGAGAGGAGAGAGAGAGAGACTCATAGTAGAAAGAGTCGTTAATTGAGACAGATCCACAGTTATTTAACTAATACAAATATATTAATAAATTAAACTCCAAAAGCCCTTTTCTTTGGAGCTCTCTGTATAATTTTATTTTTAAATTTATTTAAACTGTTACAAGAGTGGAATTTTTTTTTGCCATTTCTGAATCTTGAAAACAACAGACCTTAAATGTTAAAGTAAAGGAATAATGTGTAAGTTACAATAGAAAGTGTGTAATGCTATTTCTGCCCAGGTGTCGAGGCAGCGTTCAAGATGTGTCTGATGGGGAGAAACTATACGTGACATGTAAATATTTACACACTTAATTTCATGGATGTAATTATACCTCCTGTTCCCAACGACCGCAATTGAACCAGTCTCTTCTCTCTCTCTCTCTCTCTCTCTCTCTCTCTCTCTCTCTCTGTAAAAAGCTGACAGTTGCACGTCCGACATATGGTATGCATAGAACCGAAAGTTTTCTCCTGGTCTCACCGCAGTCATTATTTCAAACTCGCTTTGGATCCTTTCATGCGGACAAGAAAGAATGTTTGTCGGGTTTACATTTCGGTAACTTGAAAGAAAACAGATACCGGGGAAAATTGAAACTACTTTTAGTTGTTGTATGTCTCGATGATTTCATTAACATAGATGTATAAATGGTCTTTTTCAGTGAGCGGCTTTGGAAAGTACGGCTAGCGAGTGTTCAGTATAGGTTTATTATTATTATTATTATTATTATTATTATTATTAGTAGTAGTAGTAGTAGTAGTAGTAGTAGTAGAAGTAGTAGTAATAATAGTAGTAGTAGTAGTAGTAGTAGTAGTAGTAGTAATTTTGATGCCAAGAAAACATGTCCACATCTGTGCGCCTTAGTAGGCGTTTCTGTGACCAGAAATAAATAGATAAATAATTAAAATGCATCTTCCCATCACGAAAGAACAAAAAGAAATCTCAAAATTATGACAAATATAAACACATATGGCTACGTTAAGTGTTTTTTTTTTATCTTTGAATAGGAATGCCATTTAGTTGCCTCTTTTCATCTCAGGGGTGGATGAATTGGATAGTTCTGGTAATCTTTGCCTCTTAAGTGAAGAGGAGCGCTCATGGAATGGGTAAAATGTACCCTGGTGGATGGTGGCCATTTAATTTTTTGTACCTTCATTGTTGTTGTGGGTCTCGATAGTAGGGATAACAACCCACTCTCTCTCTCTCTCTCTCTCTCTCTCTCTCTCTCTCTCTCTGCTTGAACACGGCGCTGCCACTCATATTATTATTGGCATTTGTGGCATTTTAAGGCGTGGAGTTCTCACACGTAAAGCTGCGAGAGATGAGAGAAGAGAGAGAGAGAGAGAGAGAGAGAGAGAGAGAGAGAGAGAGAGAGAAATGTAAGTTTTTGTGGAGATGAAGAGCTCTACTTTGTGTGTGTGTGTGTGTGTGTGTTATATTGCTTTTTTCTTTGTATTATAATCTGCTTCAATTGAAGAGGTTGGCTTTTCATCGCATGCGTGGCCCACCATTCCTTATTTTAATTCACGTTTCTTGCAACAACAGGTAAATTTAAACTTAATATGAAATTTAATATTTCAGTTTTCAAAACTAAGGTTTCATTGAAAGACTTTCATTGGAGTATAATTAAAACTTACAAGAGCTTATGATTAAATTGATTCCGTTTTCCATTCTGAAGGTTAACGGTTATCGTTTAATGTTACCAAACGTCCCAAAAATAGTCATTTGATTACGGATTGGTGCTCAACACCCATCACTTTCTTTTATCAATCAATTAATTTATTTAAACAAGAATTGAAATGCCGATTTGCGTTGGATAGGGTTAAGTCGCCTCTTTGTCATAGGATAATTGTAATCCATGAGTTGGTCCCTTTGTGAGCATCAAGCGACGCATCGATTTCCTCTGATTACGTGTGAACAGAGCCGGGGTGCAAGTTAGTATATTTTTGCCACTCAGAGGACGTATATACTGTAGAGTATTGAATTGGGACAGTGACATTCTATGCGATTGAGTCAACACACTTCCTTTGGGAAATTCTGATGTCATCCGGGTTCGAACCGCAAAATGTGAGAGTCACGTATGGTAGGGTTTAGTATTTGAACCGAATAGTGTTTGATATCAAAATAAACTCTGGTTTTTATAGCTTATGTTTGTGTATGTGTTGAGCCTTCCTGCGTGCAACGCAGAGTCGTTAACCTCATATTCAGCTCTCGTCTTTTATCAAGGATTTGAGATCTATATTCGCCTTTTCGTGGTGTACTGTAGGCATTACTTAAGGGCCCCTAGCTGCAATCTCTCTTATTCCTTTTACTGTAATTCCGTTCATATTCTCTTCCATCTGATTTTCCACCCCTAAAAATTGTTACACAGTGAACTGCGAGGTATTCCTACTGTTACACCTTTCAAACCTTCCCACCGACCTCATAGGTCCCAGTGCTTGGCCTTCGGCTTAAATCCTGTATTCTATCCGTCTGTTTATGTTCTTCTTTGATCCGAATTCGTAACTGACGTTGATACAGTGGGAACACGTAAGCCCAAGTTCTGTAGTATCAAGTAGTCATCATATCCAGGGTGATAAGTTTATAGTTCATCATCGACATTGGCCATATTCTCCCTTGTATATCTCAGTTGCAGTGCTTGACTGTATTGACATGACAGCTGGGGCTGGGCGAGTTCGGGATGAATGCCAGGCCACGTTTCCCTAGTGGATATATTAGTTGGAGAGCGGCGTCATCCAAGGGGGGAGACTGCAGACTCACTCCGAAGGTGTTTTGGTTTGCAGCGTCCTTGCTCTCTCTCTCTCTCTCTCTCTCTCTCTCTCTCTCTCTCTCTCTCTCTCTCAGTATTTGTGATCTCGTTTTCATCAAGGCATACGTTTATTTTCCTATCGCTTTCCTTACCTTGCAGTCTCACCCACACTTTTGACCGAATCCTACACCCCCACCCCACCCCACCCCACCCCACCCCACCCCATGTCCTTCACGAGTGCCCGGAACGGCCTCTGCAGGCGGACCGCCCAAAAATTTATTCGGCAACGGGTCCACGTAGCAGGCGACCCACTTCCCACACATTCCAATCTAACTACCGGAACATCAAGTTGCTGTAGGTGAGAGCCACCTGACGTGCTCGCTCGTGCGCTTTTGTGTGTGCGTGTGTGTGTGTGTGTGTGTGTGTGTGTATGTGTGTGGCTGTTCTGTCTGCCACAAAGTGAGGTCTATGAGTTAGGGAGGGGGCGCTCACGGGTGAGGTTTTTGGGGCCTGATTGGGATACTGCACACCTTTTTTTATTTATTTATTTATTTATTAGAATTTTTTTTTTTTAACTTTTCTCCACTTTTGGAATCTTGTTTTACTGCTGTCTACCATTTTATAAAATTTTAGGAATTTTTTATCTTACGTCTTTTTATCTCTTGCAAATATTTTTTTTATTAGCATGTTCGAATCGAAGGGCTTAGAGCAGATACTGCACACTTTTTTTTTATTTATTTTTTTTTTAACTTTTCTCCCCTTTTGGTATCTTGTTTTACTGCCGTCTACCATTTTATAAAATTTTTAGCCATTTTTATATCTCTTGCAAATATTTTTTGTTTTGTTTTTATTAGCACGATCGATTCTTTGGGTGCAGTTAATTAAGGACTAGGGAAAACCTAACTCTTTAAAAGTTTATTTGATTTTAATGCTACGTCACTATTGATTTTTAAACTGTATGCTGTTGTCACTACGGAGATTTTCTCCCTATTTTATTTTTAATTTGAATGTATTCTGTCGTTGTTGTTGTGTTGTTATTGTTGTTGCTGGGTGATATAGCAGAACATTTGTCCTAAATTTGATTTGCTTATCTTGTTAGTAGAAGTGTTACTTTTGAGTCTTCTCTCGCTTACGCTGTCCACGTGTTGCGGTTGTAGGAGCAGTCATCTTCCTAACTGAGTGACCAGCGTTCGATTCACGAGCCGGGGGTGGGAAAGAGCTCCTTAAAATATTAGTCTTTTTCATGAATTGCTAATATATAATGGATATGCTTGGGAATATGTAGGGCAACATTATTCCTGGAATTTTGTAAACATGTTGCTGCATTTATTGAGTATGGCTGTGATACTGTATTATTATTATTATTATTATTTTTATTATTATTATTATTATTATTATTATTATTATTATTATTATTATTATTATTATTATTATTGGTACAGTGTATTGTTCCTAGATAAAACCAACCCAATTTGGTAACGTTCCTCTCCAAAGAATGACGGCATCGGTGAGTTACAGGCAGAATGCAGTATATAACCCTGAAAAAGCAGTTATTAGGAAGATAGAGAAAACGCTATATCACTCAAAAATATTGTTATTATTATTATTATTATTATTATTACTACTACTTAAATCTCTCATTTCTAGTCCATGATAAAGGCTTGGATGGATTCCAAACTTTGCTTGTCTGTTTGGTTGGAAACCTTATATGTGCTTGATTGATTGGTCGTGGAATGTTGTCTCTGACTGATCAGAGAGATTGTCTGTCCTCAATCCCCTGTCGCGACCTGTTTGTCGCCTGTGCCCTGCAAGCACTTTGGCATATCCTATAGGAAATGTGCTCTCTCTCTCTCTCTCTCTCTCTCTGAACTCCGGGGGTTTTTCCGTCTCCATAGAGTCAAGGAAATGTTGTTTGTGTGTTTTTCTCTATCGCTCTTTTTCTTTTTGTCGAGATTTTGGATTTGAGATGTCTAGGCAATAGCGCCTCAGTGGCGTGATCGGTTTGGTCTTGGTGTGCCACCTCGGTGGCCGCGAGTTCGATTCTCGGGCAATCCACTGAGGGGTTAGAGATGTGTATTTCTGGTGATAAAAGTTCACTTTCGAACGTGGTTCAGAAGTCACGTAAACCTTGTTGGTCCCGTTGCTGAATAAAGTTCCATGCAAAGTAAAAACACTATACAAACAAACAAAAGCTAGGCTATAGAAATTTTAAATAAATGGGAGATAAATGGTTCCATGCTAAGTAAAGACACTATACAAACAAACAAAAGCTAGGCTATAGAAATTTTAAATAAATGGGAGATAAATTTTTTCATGCTTTTAACTGTGACGTTTGTCATATGCTCCGTTAATTTAGTTCAAGAGTTCGGGATTTATATAAGAGTCCCGTATAATATCGACAAGGGAAAATATCACATATTCGACCTTTGATTCGGCCCTGAACGCTGGTTAATGTGTTCAGGGTGGAAGGAACGACCCAGATATTAGGTTCTAGTTAAAAAAATGCAGATAACATAAATCAGGGGTCGAAATGTTATATTTTCCCTTGTCGATATTATATGGGACTCTATAACTCTTTAACTAGATAAACGGAGCACATGACAAACGTCACAGTTAAAAGCATGAAAAAATTCAACTTCCAAATCTCGACAACAAGAAAAAGAGCGATAAAGAAAAAACACACAAACATTATTCCCTTGACTCCACGAGGACGGGAAAACCTCCGAGCTATACACGTATATATATTATATGTTGTCTACATTTTTAACGTGACCCTAATATTTGGGTCTTGGTTCCACCCATTATTGTTATTATTTGTATTAAAGGTATACACACACACACACACACACATATATATATATAAGACATATATATATATATATATATATACATATTATACTTATGTATATGTATATATATGCGTGTGTGTGAGAGAGAGAGAGGAGAGAGAGTAGATGCATTCCGGAGCCGCCCCTCATAAAGTGATCGTGAACCTGTTGACTCCGTGTTTTTATCAGATCTGTTAATGTTAACGACAGGATGGGTTAAATGGTGATTACGTCACCTCTGCTTTCTCCTGAAATCGCTTTGGTAGAGTACGCGCGAACTTCCGGTGATGATGTACAGTGATTTTCTTTTTAGTTCTTCACTGTTGGATAATGATTAGAATAATTCTAGCATTTTTTATCGCGTCCGTTTCCTTGTCGGTGACGTCATATTAAAATTATCATTATTATTCTTTTGGCGTTAAATTTTTTATCGTTAATAACGGTTAAAAGTATTTCCCATTTTTTACCTGTTTTATTAAATAATTCTATTTATTTTTTATCCGCTCTTTTTCGCGGTGACGGCATATTAATTATCATTGTTATTGTTTTGATGTTGATTGTTGATAATGATTCAAAGTAATTCCATTTTTTATCAGGGTTATGAAAGAATTCAGTTTATTTTTTATCAGGCCTGTTTCCTTGTGGGGGACAGCATATTTTTTTCATTTTCTTATTATTTTTGAATTGTTTGTATACGAGGAATTTATCGTAAAACTTTTAACGTTTTTATCTCCTCGTGGCTGCTATATTTGTAGCCGTTACCCGGAACTAATCATCAGCGTATTTTTGCAGACTTCAAGTTTTTATCGTTAACGTGAGACAGTTTGTTTTGAAGGAAGGTTGTTTGTCTTCACGATGTTCCCGAGAACAGAGCGAGGCTGTGTTAATAGGAGAAAGAGGATGTCGTCTGTGTTGAGGGGAAGGACGTCATCCTCCCTCTGAAGGTTGTGGCAGTTTCATTGATAAAGGGATGAATACATAGGAAATTCATACTTGAATATCAGTGTCGCCCTAATTATTTTTGTGGTGAAGGTATGAATACATTATTACATATAATTATTACATTTAATCAAGTCAGGGGGCTTTGTGTCACTCAGGGTTTTATAGTTTACTTATGTATAATGTATAATTTTCCAAATTCATTCAATAAGAAAAGCTTATCCTATTTATACTTAATTTCTTTCAGTGTTATTCTCTCTCTCTCTCTCTCTCTCTCTCTCTCTTGATCTTTCGAATTATGGGACTTGTTTAAAATGTTTTTGGCACTCATAGCGCTCTCTCTCTCTCTCTCTCTCTCTCTCTCTCTCTCTCTCTCAGACGTGCGCAACGAGACCTCACAATCGCCTTTTTCCTCTTAAGCGACGCCAGGTAATTAAAACTTCCCAAATCATTCACTTACTTCATCCTGCCGTCTGTTTGTTCTTCACGGCCACTGCATTGTTTTTATTGCCTCTTTATCTCCCTCTGCGATCTGACTTTCACTCTCCGATGGCTGACGAAAGAGAAGAAGAAGAAGAAGAAGAAGAAGAAGAAAGGGAGGGGCAGATGCCTTCGTACAAAGAAGCAAGGGGCAACGCTGACATCTTGATGGCAGTCCAAATGTCGACCTCGGTGAAGAATATACCAGATGTTTGTTTTGCGAGGACGACCGTTGATCGAATTCGGTTTTAGGTCACGAATAATCGCAGCTTCTCTTCCCTCCCCACTTCATTTACAGTAATGATTTAATTGAAATTTCTTTGAATTTTTTTCCCCCTTTTAATCTTTGTAGTGGCGTTAGGAATCCCACAGGTTTTATTCCCATTGATGTCAGTGTTATCAGAACTGGATTTTTCTAAAATTCTTATATTTTTTTAATTTTATATTTTTTTAGTTGATAGGTAAGATGGGTGAAAGAAGAGTGAGGGTACAATTTTTCTAACTAATATTATACAATAATGATTTTACATTATATTAACAGGGTGAATTGTACAGATCACATATTTTGAATTTTACATAGATGTAAAGGATATCAAACCTTGTTTTTTTTCTCAAATTTTATTTCCATCTACATAAAAGCTATATTTTTGTTTTCTAAAATTTTTATTTCCCGTTGATGTCAGGGATTCAATTTTTTTTTCTTTCTTTTTACAATATTACAATTTTTAGCATTTTTATTCCCATTGATGTTATGGAAATTGAGTGGCTTTTTTTTCCACGATTTTTAATTAAACTGAAGTATCGTACACTATTTTTATTAATACATTTAAATTCGGAAGTTTAGCGAGGTGGCCGTCGATTGATATTGGTTCGATGTCATGATTAAAAGTTAATTGATCCTGCCTTTTCCATTAATTTAGTTGTGGCTTTTTGGGTTTCTTTCCTAAAATTTTTGGTTGTAATTAAATTTTGTGGTCAGGGACGAATTCGGAAATTTGTTTGATTATTATTAATAATAGATGTGAGTCATGTACTACATAAATGATATAATGGTCAAACTTCCATGACCTCGAAGTGAAAGGATCTCTTCTTCGTTTGAGAATTGTTTATGAGAGGTTGTATTGTCCTTAACTCGAAATTGGCATTTTTGGATTGAAAATTATTAGAAATAAATTTGGATGCTTTACTTAAATCTAGGCAAACATTATAAAGGCGCTGTTTATAAGAAGAACACGTCCTAATTTGTGAAATAACAATATGAACGTGATACATGATTCCCGTTTGTATTAAGCGAGACTACATTAAAAGAGATTACATTAAAATACCCTTTTAAATTTATGAGACTTTATGAACATAAGTGAAAAGAAAGACATGTCTTTTGTATGTAAAGGTAACAAATTCAAAGGTGATAAGTGCATCATTCTGTTTTGACTGAATATGTTTTTGCTTCCTATTTATGTGTTTAGATTTTTCTTTTTAAATATTATTTTTACATTTGCATGTGATGATTTATCAGTGCTGAAGAGGGACTCTCTGGCTTGTTTATTCGGTGATAAGAGGCGAGAAGTGCTTTGGGAGTTGATGGGAAGTGTAAGTGTACTTATTACCATTATTATTTGCTAATGTTATTGTTGTTGCTGCTGATGGGAATTCTGTGTATTACTCACCGCTTAATATTCTCTCTCTCTCTCTCTCTCTCTCTCTCTCTCTCTGGTACCTCCGGTGCCGAGTTATGTAAGATTAAGAAAATAATCGATTCTAGGAGAGAGAGAGAGAGAGAGAGAGAGAGAGAGAGAGAGAGAGAGAGAGAGAGAGAGAGAATATCCTCTTGCGGAAAGTAGATGCATGTAAAATAGTATATATATATATAACTATTATATATATATATATATATATATATATATATATATACATACATACCATATATATATCTATATATATATATTTATATATATTATACATACATATATATATATTATATATATATATATATATATATGTATGTATGTATGTTTGTGTGTATATATTATATATATATATATATATATATATATCTATAAATTTGTGTTTTTGCATGCGCGCACACGCATGCGCGCATCTGATAACATGAACAGATTACCTCTCTCTCTCTCTCTCTCTCTCTCTCTCTCTCTCTCTCTTTAGTATCGATTGTTCTTTTAACCTTACGTAACTGGCCAAAGAGGCTCCCATCAGGGAACATCGTAATTTTGTGCCAAGCGGCGAAGTCGCATTATACTATAGCCAGCTGAATGGAATGCGGTTCCCGCTTACGGCACAGTAATAACATACCTTAATAATATACTTTTGCAGACTTTTTTTTGCTTCAGTGCTTGGTAAGTTTTTTTTTTCTCTCTTTCCATTTCCTGTACACTAGCTAGACCGCCTCGCTGTTGCCGTAATGCAATTAAGCAGAAACGGAAGTAATGCTCTGGAATGCGCAGAGTTGAAATTTAAATGTGGTTTGTCTCTTTTGCCTCTTCGTGCTCCGCGTAGGGAGGTAGGAGGTATTCAGGTTACACGACCTACAGTCTCTAATAAATTCATGAGAAGTTAGGCCAAATTCGGTTGTTGTTTTTATTTTTATTTTTTTAAATCAAACGGGATTTTCAACTGTGATTCGGTTCGGCGCTCGTGTTCATCGTGTGGTTAGCTCCATGATTAGAATAGACTTAAGTTTAAAATATATAAAAGCAAAATAAATTTATATGTAAATATAAAAGAAATATAAGATGTTGCAGTCGAATTTCATTAAATTTTTTAATGCTAGTTTTATTGAATTTAGACATAGATTCACTCCCCCAGTTTATTATTATTTTTTCATTGTGCTTTCCTCCATTATTTAAGAAAAAGAATAACTGATAAGGATACCTGAATTAAGACTAAGGATACCTGAATTAAGACATTGCTCTTTTATCAGTCTTCGAAACCACTGTATAGTGTAAAATGTGCTTCGAATAACTTTTAGGAATATAATTCGAATTCCACGTTAGCCAGGAGGTTTAATGAATAAGCGCCATAATTACTCGAAGCACAGGAAGCAGCTTTTAATACGCTTTGCAGTTACATTTTATTGTAATTAATTTGTTTTGTTATTCAACTCGTGAATGTGGGAACTTGGCATAGCATTTGAATGCCCGTTAAATGTGACTGTATGAACATTTTAAATGTTCCTTCTTAAATTAGCCGTCTTTATGACATCTTTAATCGCTGCTCATTTCACTTCTCGGCATCGGTGACCTTTCCATCTGACGAAGGAAAAATAGCGCCTCAGTGGTGTGGTCGGAATGGTGTTGGCGTGCCACCTCGTTGACCGCGAGTTCGATTCTCGGGCATTTCATTGAGGTGTGAGAGATGTGCATTTCTGGTGATAGAAGTTCACTCTCGACGTGGTTCGGAAGTCACGTAAAGCCGTTGGTCCCGTTGCTGAATAACCAGGTTCCATTTAACGTAAAAACACCATACAAACAAACTGATGAAGGGAAACGGCATCATTTCTAGTTATTTTCTCTTACAAATACCCAATTCTTTTATTTTCTTATTTCTTCTTACAAATACCTAATTCATTTTTCCCTTTTATGAAAGGGAAAGTTCTCCACCCTTCCGAAGGCCTCCGAAGGACACATTTCCACGCATTGAGACGCCCTCCGAGGTTTCGGTGGCTTCACGCCTCTCCGTGCGTGCTCGCGTGCACGCACACCTGCCCTTTGTACTCTCTGGAACGTAACGTGTAATGGAATTAATTTAGTCGGGAGGGAGACGGAGAAAGAAGGTTGTGTACTTCATCATGATTTGTATTGTATTTGAATTTGCATAGTAAAATACAATCCACAATTATGGCATTCATAATCGCAATGGGAGTGACTGTATGGCAGAGGCAATGCAATTTTGGCTTAATGAGGTTCTAGTTTTATACAGGTCAACAATGTCCAATAAGGTGTATTTGCGTTGTAAAATAACGTTTACGATATGGCATGGACTGTAGTTATTAAGTAATTGACGCACGTTTTTATTTATTTGTTTATTGATGCTCTCTGTGTCAGAAGTTTTTGCCTGTTTATTCCCATAGTATTGTCTTTACCCCCTTAAGAAGTAACATCGTTAATAATAATAATAATAATAATAATAATAATAATAATAATAATAATAATAATAATGATGAACCAAACAAAAAGTTTTTTCAGTTTTCTTTTGAAGATTGAAAAAGAAACCGACAAAATTATGTGGGTTTCTTTTTCAAAAATAATGATAATAATATTAACAATAATCATCATCATCATCATCACATATATGTATAGTTTCCATATCTTCACCCCATCAAAGTGGACCTGTGCGAATTTGATGATAATAATAATGATAATCGAAATCAACTAAATATCCAAAATATAAAAACTCGGCCTTAGGTGAGACCTGCGCGTCCTGCCATCATTCCTTGCCCCGCCGCCGGTGCCCCGCCGCCGGTTGCCCCAAGGAACCGCCGGTCAAGGAAACCTCTTCGCGGATATCATTAACACTTCAGGTTACAAAGCATACAAACTCTCTCTGCACCTTCTCTCTCTCTCTCTCTCTCTCTCTCTCTCTCTCTCTCTCTCTCTCTCTTCCTTCAAGGTCGTGGGTTGGTTTCAGTTCCCTCTCTCAATCATTTCTTTGTTAAGGAGGAATTTTTAGCCTTTTTTTGTTTTTATCATTCTATTGTGCAATATTTTTGCATAATCTTTAATCTCTTATGTATAGGTTAGACAACAATGTCTTGGTTTTTGTTTGTGTATATGTGTTTTTGGTTCCTTGTAGGCGAAAATTTTTGTATGGGAATTATGCCTGTGTGTCTGGTTTGATTGTCGAAAAGTGCATAGGCTTCATTGTATATCTATCTATCTATCTATCTATCTATCTATATATATATATATATATATATATAATATATATATATATATATATTTATTTAATATACAATTAAAACATAACCTGAAAACTACGAGTAAAGTATTTTGCCTTGGAGTAATTTTACATAATAGCGGCTGGGAAAATATCTTGCTAGTTGAAATGTACCTTCATGTTTCTCTTGGGCATGTTTTATTTCTTTTTGCATTCATTCCTAAGTCCTTTTTTTGTTTATTATTTTATTTGTGTGGAATCGTGGAGTAACCTGTTCATATCATTAAATGACATTTAAATTTTATATTCAGTTCCCCTATTTACCTATTTCCTAAATAAAATAAAATTTTTACTGCTGAATAATTCTTGTCCCAAGGTTTTTGAAGACCTGATGACGCTTTTCCAGTATGGTTTTACCCAGTGTTTACAGCCGTGTCGAACTCGGCAAGTTTCCCTTGTTTACGAGGGGTGTAAACACATGGCTTGAACGTTGTTTACTTTGCTGCCTCGCGTAAATATCCATCATGCAGAATTAGGCCTTACGCAACTGGCCGCTAAATAGTCAAAGCTGAGCAGCTAACCTGATTTTTTTTCCAAGGAGATATAAGAGGTCTATTAGTGAAACAGGAGTTTGATAAAACAAACACGAGAGACGTGTGAAGGTCTCTCTCTCTCTCTCTCTCTCTCTCTCTCTCTCTCTCTCTCTCTCTCTCTCTCTCTCTCTCCAAGCTAACTTCGTGCTCATGAGCAGCAAGTATTTCAAATCGTTATTTTCCGGTTTACGTTATTATGATTGTATTTTTTACTTTTTTTTTCTCTCTAAGATATCCGGGAAATGTGTCCCTTTTTAATATTATAATTTTTTTTTCTTTTTTAGTTATCCGGCTTGGAGAATAGTCTTCTGTGTTTGGAAGGTCTCATGACAATAAGATTGTTATCTAATACTTAACCTCGTTTCATTCTTCTCAGAACACTGCCTGTGTCTGTACGTCTCGTAACATTTAAGAATTATGCTAGTGATACGATTTGTTTTTACAATTAATTACTTTATTCTAATCATCATTTAAATGGTTTAGTCATTTTGAAATCAGAATTATTCTCATAAAGGAAAATGAACGCTAGAAATTTGTTGTTCAGTCAGTCATTGTGGGAGAATAGGCGTTCACCATTATGTATTTGTTGAGTATTCATTGATTTTATTTTTTCATGCGTTTATTTTTACTTCAATTTCCAATTGAAAATGGCTTCATTTTCATGTACGAGTATAAAGGCTCGAGAGAAAGCTGTTTCCAGAAGTATGTTGATCAAGCAACTAACTGTTTACGACCGCTTGTATACCAAACACGGCCATTCATCCCCTATGGTTTATTACTCACCATTATCGATTCTCACCTTCTGATTTTTCTGTGATCGCCCTTGGCCCACATAATCCGCCGCTTATTTTATGGACTTCCTTTCGAAAAGCTCACGATTTTATGCGGCTGAAGCGGAGAATCGGAGAGAGGGTATTTTCTTATCGCTTTAATAAATGAATGAGTGAATGGTTCGGCCGTTGTTCAGCCGAGTTTTTATGATGCTTATTTTCTGAAGACTTTCGATGAATGAGAGAGAATCCAGGGGTTGCCGGTGATTGAGTACATTCGTTAATGGGTAATTGTGAAACTAATGGCTGTTACTGATTGAGAATCTGACGCTTTTTGTGATGTAGAGACTGTTGGGTGGCATTGAACGATTGCTGGCGTTTGTCAGTGATTGAGGATCTGATTGAGAAGCTGTGGCGTGGTTGGTATGGTCTTTGCCTGCCACCTCGGTGGCCGCGAGCTCGATTCTCGGGCATTCCATTGAGGGGTCAGAGATGTGTATTTCTGGTGATAGAAGTTCACTTTCGACGAGGTCCCGTTGCTGAATAACCACTGGTTCCATGCAACGTAAAAACACCATACAAGCAAACAAACCAAAGCCTGTTGGCATTTAGCTGTAGATAACCATAGCAGTTATTCAGTGATTGAGAATTGACTGGGAATAGTAACAGAGATGAGGATAGTTGTCAATGATTCCCGACAAGTTGCGTCATCCAACGAATAAGAAATTACCCTTCATTACTCATACAACTGTGAGTAGTCTGTGTGTGTACTTATTCCGTGCCAGACTGATGTCACCGTCTCCCATGTGTAAATCTCTCTCTCTCTCTCTCTCTCTCTCTCTCTCTCTCTCTCTCCACCTTCACTTGCGTGTGTGCGTGAATGTGTTTGATCGATGTGGGCTGTCTTTAACCTACTTCTGAGTACTGTAAATGCCGCATTTATAAAGGCAAGGACGCTTTGCGGTCGATCGTCCAATGAATTTGACGGAACCTCCGGTGTACTGTGTGAGGTCCTTTCATTAATCCATTAGGTTATTCCTTTGGAAAGAAAGAGCTTTTTGTTTGGTAAGCATTTTTTTTTTATACCTTCAAATTAAGAGTTATCGGGCTGGTTGACTGGTTCCGTACTTTAGCTACTACTACTACTACTTACTACTACTGTTATTGCTATTGATTAGTGTGGTTCCTTTTAATTTGATTTCATCCGTTAGTGCTGCTATACTTCTCGTGCGCTGTTAGGTTATTATTTTCTTCGCGGTTTTTATTACTTCTGCCACCACTCCTACAACTAACTAACTATTACTGCTGCTGCTGCTGTTCGTGTCACCATATTTGGTGCGGTGTGATATTTTTATGTTGTTCATGTTATTATCCATTACGGAAAGAATTATCCACTTTAAAATGAGACCGGCGAAGGGAGCTGACGCCATTACTCATCTGTGTTGGACTGTTGAGAAAGAAAGTTCCTTTATCCATTTCCACGAATGAAACCAAGATGAATAAACTCAGACCTTTACGTTACGGATGTTCCTCTCTGCTTTTATCTCCTTCCCTCGCCATCTGTCTCCTCTTCCGTTTCCTCCTTATTCCTCCTTCGCATCCTGTCCCTTTCCTCCTCCGTTTTTTCCTTCTTTTCTCATCCTTCTTCCCTTTCCTCTTTGCTCTTCAAGCAGGAACCTGGTCAAAAGGGACCTTTTCTTGAGATGCTTGGCTACAATAACATTTCACTCTCTATTTTCTTCAAGAGTGCAGGTAGCCGAGTTCTGTTTTGTGAGGATGCTTGTTGTCCTGTGGGCCTTCAAGGGGATTTGTGGGGCGGGGGAGTGTGGGGTTCCCACTACATTGCGAAATGGCCGTTGCGGAGCTGAAATTAATTAATTATATATATATATATATATATATATATATATATATATATATATATTTATATATATATATATAGTGTGAATATATATATATAATAGATATATATATAGATATATATAATACATAGATATAGAGTGAAAGTCTTTTACTTAATCATTTATTTCGAATGTGTAAATAAAAGGATAGTAAATATATGAACAAAATAAACTTGTAAAGCGAAATAGACGTATTGGATATGAAATGTTATTTACCTGTTTACGTCCTAACTTAACCGAAGAACTTGGGGGATGTCTTTCCTTACCTGACCGGGGGTTGCTTGCCCACCTCCCCCCAAAGTTTTCCGAAAAGCACAATGCAAACAGTGCTTGCCAGGGAGACACTCCATTGCCACGTCCTGCCTGACCTGACATCGGCTTGCAGCAGTCAGGAGTTTAAAGGTATGGTTTCAGTATGTTGTATATAGGGTTTGCGGATATAAAATTTTATATATGTATATTTAATATATGTATATGTGCGTGTGTTTGTAATAACTGATTCAATTGAAATTGGAGGTCATCTCATTACTCTTGTTTTCCCTTCCGCTTCTAATGTCAATAAAAGTACTTCAGCAATATGATTGCTCGTGTGTATCATTATGTCTCTCTCTTGTGTATACTAAGGGTTTATTACGAGCACTAGTACTAATGAGAGTTTTGTCATTGTATTTTTCCAAAACCACCCGAAGCTCTACAATAACAAGACATAATCACGTACATCTCGTGTGTGTGTGTGTGTGTGTGTGTGTGTGTGTGTATGTAGTGTTCCCAGCATGTCAGCGCTAATTGGCAGTGGCATGAGAATCATACCACCGCTTTGTCTTGAGAGTGGACATCAGCAATCCATATTTTCCCCCGACCAGACGCACTGACCTACATTTTGTGTAGTTTGTCGATGCGGGAGTTGCGGGAATGGCTTGGGTGTGGGTGTAGGTGTATAGGTAGGTCGGAGCGGGGACACCCCGACGACGATACACACACATACACACACACACACACACTGTTTTGACGGACGAGCGTAATAGGATACCGTCGGGAGTGGCCGCCGACTTCAAGGTTATCGGGTACATTCCGGCGAATCGGAAGATTTTGATCCGAGGTGTCGGCGATCGCGGAGCGCTGCGACTTCAGGTCATCGGGAGACGCTGTGTGAATTGTGTCTCTGCTGCTTGGTCTTCCAGGTGTGGTATTATGGGTGTCAGGACAAGTGAGTTTTCAAATATTTTTGTTTTCGTTGATTACAGGTGTGGTATTATGGGTGTCAGGACAGGTGAGTTTTGAATTGTTTTTGTTTACGTTGATTGCGTTAAGGGCAGCTGGAGCAGGAAGACGACCTGAAATTTCACGACAAGAATACACTCACGTATATATCTTATACAAGGAGCCCATAAAGACGCCAGAATATAGAAAGTAAGTACTATAATTTCAGAGACTGGTGTCCGTCTCTTCATTACTTACATGAAGAGAGAGAGACAGCAGTCTCTGAAATATAGTACTTACTTTCTATATTTTGGCGTTTTTATGGGCTCCTTGTATTAGATGGAATTCTGTTGTAACTGAAAATGTTTACCAGTCACACGTATGTGTGTGCGCGTGTATGTATGTATGGTATGTGTATATATAATATAATTATATATATAATTATGATATATTATATATATATACATACATACATACATACATACATACATACATACATACACGTGTGACTAGTAAACTTTTCCTGTTATATTTATATTATATAATACACATATCAGAGTTATGTATGTATGTATGTAGAAATTATCGGTGGTTACAAGTAAGTACTGAGCAAATGTCAGAAGTCTTTTCATTTGGTATTACGAGCCGATCAAAGAATAAGAAGCAGGCAGCAAGAGGGAAGTGCCAAGCCTGAAGGTGTAGTTATTAAAAAGCATTTATGATAACAGTCCATGAAGAATACGTTCGTGAAGATGAGTGATGTGTTCGTGAAAAAGGCCGAAGAAGAAGAATAAGTCAGGTGCATAAATGAAATTCTTCGAGGGTTAAGCGATGTAAATATATATAATGACGGGATTTTCGAAATTAATTTCGGTTATGCATTGAGAGGATTTCATTTCTCTTTTTCTGTCAGTAAGTGGGATAGGTTTCTTTCGTCATTGGTTTTTTCAGTTTAAAGAAATGTATAATCATAAAGATGTTTAAGGTCTTACGATGAGTGTCATTAGATGAGGAACTAATCTTTCGTATTTATGATAGCAAAGTATATTACATGTATGATGTGTGTGTGTGTGTGTGTGTGTTTGTATTATGTTTATCTTACCCAGTAATATATAACGCTGACGCTCGGATAAAAATGACTTGACGGGAAAAGGCTGTTTTGTATTCCATTATACGTAATCCAAGCTTGCTACTCTTTTCTTTTCGTTGGAAAAAAATTTTCCCGACTTTATTCATTACATATTGATGGCTTTGTCTAATGCTGCATTTCAGCGATAGCATCCAAGTTGATCCTCCCGATATTAGGCAGTCATTGGCAATTAATTCCGCCTAAAAGGTGTGATTAATTATCAACAGCCATGAAGGCCAATTTGATAGCATTTAATGCAATGCGCTTTGTCGGTATGGATTCATGATAAGCTGTTTCAACGTCACTTTGATCTCTTTGTAAATTGTTTCATTACGAAATTTTCCGAGGTCAGGCTGAGCTTTGCAAATAAATTAAGTATATTTTAATTTCATTTATTATAATTTTAGCCCAAAATACGCGATATTATTGTTCCATGCTCTTTTTGTATAAGCTTCTTACATGTATAACTACTGTCCCAGTTTCGTTCAGTATTTCAGGTCGTGGTTATCACCAATATATGGTTTTACGACGTCGTCCTTTTAATTTCTTTAATGGCTCCTCTTTTTATTAAGGGAAGTAGAAACCGCCGTAATTTCTCAATGAAAATGACAACTGAGGTGGTGTCCCAGTTTATTCATCGTCCTTGAATGACAATGGCCATGACCAGCTTATATTATATCTTTTTATTATTATATTGGATGTAAATAATGATGATTATAACCGCGTTTTTTCCGTCGTTTTTGAATGATTATAACAAGCCTCATTATCTTATGTTTATGATGCCGGAGTATTATTTATTTTTATGCTGGAAAACGAGTGATCTGTTACGTAATATATTCATGAGTTCTAGTTGTCATCATTCATCATCATCATCATCATCATCATTATTATTATTATTATTATTATTATTATTTTTATTATTATTATAATTATTAGAGAAACAGTTATGCATGGGTACAAACATATTTTAAAATAAATCTAAACATTGCGCATTCGGAAATCTGAATCTGTTCGATTCTTTCTACTCGTACATAATTATGGATTTGTTTCTCCATTTCAACACTGATGCTATTATTATAGTGGCTATTGTTGTGATATGCCGTTCAGAAGTCGCGGGTTCGCGCCTTCCCCCCTTCCGGGCGATGAAAAATCACTGCGGTGGGAGGTTGAAACCAACATTCTTTGACAGCCTGAATTTGACCCCTGTGTGCTTGTTCCTTGTCAGTATGTTTCATTTACTGTAATAGTATTATTATTATTATTATTATTATTATTATTATTGGAGAGACAAATTTACAGTTACGTAAATGTACTACATATATTTAAATTTAAAATTTCAAAGATAGCTTTGGGGAATTCCCGAAAGTTTTAAATTTAAGTATTTGTACATTTGTGGATTTGTTATCTACATTTGGAGCTCTGCTATTGTGATTATTATTTTTAAAAATTATTGTTATTATTATTAGAAGGAAAATAGTATACAGGCGACTTATCTTTCAAGAATCCCTAGTCGGCTGAGGTCCATCCCACCGGCTGCCCTCAATTCTCACCACTTTTTACCTTGTTGGGTTTCCCCTTGGAAGAAAAGTTTCGACCTATGGTTCTCGGAATCAAAACACAAGGGGGAGCGGGTATGGGTTGTGGGGGAAGGAGAGGTGGGGGAGGGGGGGGGGAATACTACTCGTCTGTCAGTCAGTCTGGTTTGTGTGTCTGATAGCCTGTCTGGCCGAGTCTTCTGCTGGTGCTTCTGCAGTAGCAATGACCTCCTTCGGGAGTTGGGGTGGGGTCGGGGGGCGCCCGTGGTGGGGGGGCGGAATGTGGAGGATTTGGATGTTATGGGGTCAAATGCCATATTGCGTGTCTCGAGCTCGCGCTCTCTCTCTCTACTTTTCCACAGTTCGACGTTCAGTTCCAGGTAGCATAGTGGCAGTACACGCTAATCAAATTAGGTGAATCATGTAGTACTTTGGTGCTAGACGTCTCTCTCCTCTCATCCTCTCTCTCTCTCAACAACTCTCTCTCTCGTCCTCTCCCCTTCTTTCTCTCTCCCCTCCTCTCTCTCTCTCTCTCTCTTCATTGGGATGTCCATTATATTTTTACAATCAAATTATGCTTATGCACCCGCGCTCTGTTTATATATTGTAGATAGTTTATTAAAAGATGTAGTGGTACCACTTTTAGTATTTCCCATCCGTACTACCACTAACTATTTTATTTCTCTCCCATTACAAGCGTGACAAAAGTCCAATGATTTGCAACTCTTCTCGTGATTGTACAATCCAGACGTAGCCTGTATACACAGCTTAATAACATTTTTCTCGTTGAGGGCACGAGGAGCTGGGACGGCCGTTACTACTTTTATTACTACTGCTAACTAGTTCTTTTAGTCGAACCTAGCAAACACTTAAGTGCTTCCATATACTACTACTCCATTTGACGAGCCTAAGAGACGCAAATACCTCCATAACCCAAATACAAGGGTTGCCTCTTTTCGTTGATGAAATGGAAAAGGGCCGCCCAGTCATTAGGAAGGAATTCTTGGGACAGGCGGTGTTATTTATTTATTCACTTTTTTTTTCACCTCTTCCAAGATCGTGACTGATGTAGGTGAAGGACTCATGAATTAAGAGGAAAGGGAGGATGACGAAGACGGGGAAGCTCTAGTTAAAAAAGTCTCTCTCTCTCTCTCTCTCTCTCTCTCTCTCTCTCTCTCTCTCTCTCTCTCATAATATGTATATTATTTATATAATTTGTATGTATGTATATATAGATTTACATGTGTATTCATTTATATACATATGTATTTAGTGACGTTATAGTTGTTTTTATTATCAAGTTCACTGTGATTATTTTGATAAATATCAGGATGTGACTCCTCATCTGATAAATAGGAATTATTAGTATGCATATGGGATAATGAATCGTATTTGATAAGATACGAAGTACTAATCATTGTTTTGTAATTACAAGCACCAGTTTTATTTGATCTGTGTTGTATGAACGATTTGTGATGTCATTTTAAATATAAGTTTACTAGCGTTTGAGTTGTGAAGAATTGTATCATTAAGCTCGAATATATTTAGGGTATTTTTCATGAAAGCTTGTGTTTCAATGCAAATATGAATGTGAGGAATATTTAACGTTCCAACAAGTATTATCTATATATGGATGCATGAATGCTATGACAGAAATAGTTACTGTAGATCCTCGGTTAATTGTCAAATGGCACGGTGTTTTTTGCATTTATTTTTTAAATATTACTGTGTAAAGCCTCTTTTACGTTGCTAGGATCTCCTGTTAATGTGTTCAAGTCACTTGTCTGTGATGTTTATTTCTTTCTTAGCTTATTTTCCTATTTTATTTCCGTTTGAATTTTGTATATGACAGTCTGTTGTTATTTTTATTATAAGGTGTATGTATGGTGTTTGATGTGTATGTGTGTGTGTATATATATATATATATATATATATATACTATATATATATATATATATCTATATATATATTATACACGGGAATATTGACGAGAGAATTTCTTTGCCTGCCTGTAGCTGATTAAAAAACAACCCCCCCCCCGGCGCAAAACAGTAAATAAATGAACAAAAAACTTGGTTATCAAGCAGTTTGAATCACCTTCACAGCCAGTATGGAAACTGATATAGAAGATGAAGAAAATCATAATTTCCTCTATAAGTATGGGCCCAACTCCCAAAGACAACGATGATCTAATATTTGACATTTAGAGCCTCTTCACCATCCTCGTTCCATAAGGGATTTAATTATCTGTGGAAGTTATTCACCCGACGAAATCTGTTCATATCCACCTACGCAGAATCTTTTATCTAATCACCTGGATTATCTAATCACCCGTATAGGCTTCCGTTCCCCGGCGTCTACCAAAGAGCGGAGGGAAGGCCAATTTGACCTTTCACTTTTCCTCCACACCCAATTTTTTTTTTCTCTCTCTCCTAAGTTGCTAAGAATTTTTGTCGCTTTATCGAGTGCTTTATCACTCGTTCGCTTCAGATAAGGCTGCACCATCATCCAGGGCAAAGCACACGAGGTAATAAACCTGTCCTTGTATATCTTTTGGGGATCTGTGTAAATGACCGTAATCGATATTGGAACAGGTCTTCTTATCAGGCATGTATCAAGCTCTCTCTCTCTCTCTCTCTCTCTCTCTCTCTCTCGTTGGGATGGGAGCTCGTTTGGAGTAAATAGTTGGTCGGGATTAATTTTCCATTGGGACGTCTATCACCCGAATGGTTTTCCCCTGTGGTTTGAAGGCATAGCTTTGGCTAAATTAAAAGAATTTGAGGAGTCCTAGATTGTTGTATTAATCGTTATCTGTTGCTTGTTAATTATTATATGGATTCGATTGTGATTATGCATAATTTATCTGATATTTAGTATATGGATTTAGTTGTATTCGTATCGTCGTCTTTGGATTTTCTGTTCTATACAAGCAAGTTCATATGGACTTTTTTCTTTATTCCTAAAGGATAATATTAGGAGTCAGATGGAAGGGTAAATTGATGATGCCAAATGAAAATTAGGGAAATTTTATAGTAGACGGGTTATGATGAAAGGGAGATGGAAAGCGCTTAGTGAGGGATAATATCAGCTCGTCTGCTGTAGACACCAAACGAGTTGGAAGACCTGGACCTACATGGATCAAAGCTTTCGAATGGGGAGGCTGGAATTATATGGAAATTTGTGGAAATGAAAGCACGGGAAAGATATAAGCGATGGAATTTAACAGAGGCCCTTTGCGTCTCAGCCGTTGGAGACGAATACACACACACACATAGTGTATATATACATTTATAAACATGCAGTAGTGTGTCCCTTCACTCTCGTGTAGGTCGTGGCCCCGAGTTCATGCGCCGCGTACCCTAGGTCACTTACATAAGAATCTCTGTCGTGTTTGTTTGCTCTCTCTCTCTCTCTCTCTCTCTCTCTCTCTCTCTCTCTCTCTCTCTCTTTGGTGTTAAGTTAGGTAAGTTGACATTCCGTAATAAACCGCAAAACTGTCTCAAACCTGATCACATTGCTGGAGTCTGTTAAATAACATTCTCTCTCTCTCTCTCTCTCTCTCTCTCTCTCTCTCTCTCTCTCTCTCTCTCTCTCTCTCTCCTGCCGTCGACATAATATGCGTGTGGGCGTCAAAACTAAGCTGTTTATTGCCACCCCGACGGGAAATATGGTCTCTGCTTGATACCGGGTAACCTTTGCTCGTCCGTAAATTGTACTTACTATACGCTATCAAATTTCACTTTATTTTCGTTGCCATCGCAGCGTGTCTTTCACATTCCACAGAAACGCGTTCCCAGATGTAACAGTAGTTTGAGAATGAGAAAGCTTGTGCAGATACCACATTCTCTCTCTCTCTCTCTCTCTCTCTCTCTCTCGCTCTCTTCTTTTGCATTGCATCGTTTGTAAACCGTGAAATTACAACGTTTGGATAATGACTTGGTTGATACCCACTCCTCTCAGTCCCTAGCCGCCGCCTCCCTCCTCCTCCCTCCTCCTCCTCCTCCTCCTCCTCACTTTTTTTCTCGTCTCCTCATCTCATCATCTCTCCTTCCACCTAGTTCGCTCCCTTCCCTTTTCATTCTTACTCTTCCCTCCTACCACTTCCTCGTCTCTTAAGCATTCATAATGTCTGTGCAGTGTCTGTTAAGGAAATTAATTTTTTCCCTCTGAAGGAAATTGTCTTTGATGTTGAGACATTCAGTTGTTTCTGTTAAGGAAATTCAGATGTTCAGGAAATTCAGTTTTTTAAAGAAATTCAGTTGTTTCTGCTAAGGAAATTTAGGTTTTTCTGTTAACGAAATGAATTTTTTCTGCGAAGGAAATTCAGTTGTTTCTGGTAATGATATTTAGGTTTTTTGTTCAGGAAATTCAGATTTTTCTGTTAAGTAAATTCAGTCTGTAATGTTAAGAAATTTAGTTGTTTCTGGTAAGGAAATTTTGGTTTTTTGATAAGGAAAATTATCTTAAGTAAATTCTAGTTTTTCTGTAAGGAAACTTTTTTTTTTTTTTCTTTCTTTTTAATGAAATGTAGTGCAAATTCTCACGAACTTTTTCTTTCCAGTTAGGAAAGTTTACCAACACCTCCGTGAAGGGAAAAAAAAAAAACTTAAGTATGAGAAATACGATTTTGTGTGAATTGTTATTACACCGTGTTCCTAGTTCTTTTAAGCCGAGGCGACAAGGGTAGCTATCCAGTACCCCATATGTTGTAACCCAGGCGTGAAGGGAAGGAGAACAAAACGTGTGGGAAGGAATGGGAAGAAAAAATACGCAATGGAGCTGTAAACCCGCCTCGTAAAATAAGGCGAGTTATAGGAAGCGGAGTAAACAATAACAGACTCGTTGTATACCTAAGTCCATCGTTAATCCAGGAATATCTCAGGAGTCTAGATTTCTCAGTATGTGAACAGATGCCCGTGTTACCGATTTGGGTTGGGAAGGGCTGCTGGGGTGGCCCGAGGTTAGTAAAATCCTTCAGAGTTTTATATGGCAAGGTGAGGTCAAAGGCATGGCGCCTGTGAGCTGCTACCAAGAGTTTCTCAAGGAATTACGTGTGTCGTAATGGATGCTTTATGTTTTGAAATGACTCCAGCGGAGCCTTACGGCTCTGTGTAATCGGAAATGATATGGTGGCTGGTTTGTCATCAGTCACTGAAGAGAGAGAGAGAGGAGAGAGAGAGAGAGAGAGAGAGAGAGAGAGAGAGAGAGATTGTTTTCTGCTGGGTCGATTGTTAAAATCATAACTGTTCATCTTCGCATGTCATGATGCATAGTAATTTATTAGCAAGATTTGATATAAATAATCTTGCGATTGCAACCTACTTTTAGTATATATCATATACAATATGACCTGCATTTTCTTGTGCAAGTTTTTATGTGTTGAGATCATCCCCCGTCGAGTATCTTTTCTTTCTGTTTTTTTCTTTGTTTCTTTATGTAAACACACTATTTTTTTTATTGAACAAGTGAAAATTAAGATTCCTTGGACAGCCATATATTTAAAAAAATATATATATGAGAAAGTAAATAATCAACTAATTAATGAGAATGAGAAAAAAGAACTAAAAGTAATTTGAGAGGAAATTTTACCGAATTTAAAGCAAAGAAAATAAAGAATAGTAAACTGCAGAATGCCTCAGTTCGAGAGGCTAATGATGCTGCAAAGGTTTTTTGGGAATATTGGTTTAATGTGGTCTTCACTGAGCCAAGGGTAATTGACTGAGTTATTTTAACGATATATCTAAAATAGGACCCCAACTACCCCCATGTTTAGTTGAGATGAGGTTTTGGTGAAACGTACATTGCCGTTAAGTAGTATTAACGTGGGCGTTCAATGCATGCAAACAAGTTTTGCATATTATTCACCCTTGATATATGCAGTTGCATAAAAACAAACTCTAGCCTTTGCAACCATTATTATGTGGTGATAGCTTTGCGTGTCTACACGCCGCACACACATAATAATAATAAATAATATAACTAAAATAATAATATATGTGTGTGTGTGTGTGTATGATAAAGTCGCCAACCTTATCATACAAGATAGCATGTTTGCACCTTAATGTCCGTCTCCTTTGCATACATGGAATTACATGCTGAAACGGACATGTCTGCTTCTTTGCATACATGGAATTGTATGCAGACTCACACATGTCTTGTCTCCATCGCATACATGTACTGTTTGTAGACCTCTCACATGTTGGAACCCTTTGTACATCTGCAGTTGCATGCAAGCAAGCAACCTCGCATGTGTGCGCTGCACCCTGCCTGTACATTCGCGGAGCGGCATGCAAGCAAGCTTGCATATCAGAGCACGGTCTGTCAGCCAACCAGACCAGTGGGGGAGGGGGTGGGACGAGAGTCTTGCTGTTAGTATCATCTCATCATCATCATCATCATCGTTTTATGAGGGCCGGGGATGCGAGGGCGACGTTTGTAACCAGATCTGATGTTTGAGTTGCGAGTTTTTCACTCGAGTTCTTGAAGGGTTGTGAAGATGTTGCAGCGGGAAGAGGAGCTGTAGGGTTGTGAAGATGTTGCAGCAGCAGCAGGAGGAGTTGTATGGTTGTGAAGATGTTGCAGCGGGAAGAGGAGTTGTAGGGTTGTGAAGATATTGTTGCAGGAGGAGGGGTTATAGGCTTGTGAAGATGTTGCAGCAGGAAGAGGGGTGATAGGGTTGTGAAGATGTTGTAGCAGCAAGAGGCAGTTATAGGGTTGTGAATCTGTTGCAGCAGCAGGATGAGTTGTAGGGCTGTGAAGATGTTGCAGCGGGAAGAGGAGTTGTAGGGTTACTAATTAGTTGCAGCAGGAGGAGAGTTGTAGGCTTGTGAATTTTTTTGCAGCAAGAGGAGGAGTTGTCTGGTTGTGAAGATGTTGCAGCAGCAGCAGCTTCCAGAGAGTAAGGTGAAACAGAATATATAAATAATGATAACCCTAAGTAATTGGACAAATGTAAAGACAATCTAATATTCATCATCCTTTTACTCTTGCTAATCTACATTTTTGTCTCTTGTGATATCACATATACAAATATGATGACAGTAAGTAAAAAGGACAAAAGTCAAGACAATCTTATATTCATTGTCCTTTTACTCTTGATAATCTTCTTGATTTTTGTCCCCTTAGGATAACTGAATAAATTGACCCGCTTGCCCTTTAGCAGTGAGGAGAGGTCCTCCCCTCCTCCTCCTCCTCCTCCTCCTGCCCAAGAATCTTCTGGAGGTTTCTCGTATAATGTCAAGTGGTTAGTGGTATTTATGGGTGTTTGCGTGTTGATGTTAAGGGGTTGGGGGTTGAGGTTGAGGTAGGGGAAGAGGTGTAGGGGAGGGAGGGAGGGAGGTGGTGGTTTTGTAAGGAATGTGGGCGTTCTCCATAGCAAGTTGGGTCATTTTTCCATTAAAAGTCCACCACCTTATTATATTATTATTCTCGGGACAGAGAGTATATTGAAAGGGTCACAGTGCCCGTATTTTAGGCTCTCTCTCTCTCTCTCTCTCTCTCTCTCTCTCTCTCTCTCTCTCTCTCTCTCTCTCTCTCTCTCTTATTTTTCTTCAAAAATGCAGTTTTAAGTGACAGTCCCCTCGTAAAATTTTTGGAACAGAGGAGTCTCTCTCTCTCTCTCTCTCTCTCTCTCTCTCTCTCTCTCTCTCTCTCCTCTCTCAAAAATGCAATTTTAAGTGACAATGCCCTTGTAAAATTTTTGGAACAGAGGAGCCTCTCTCTCTCTCTCTCTCTCTCTCTCTCTCTCTCTCTCTCTATTTTTTATGCAGTTTTAAGTGACAATCCGCTAGTAAAATTTTGGGCACAGAGGGACCTTTGTAGCAGCAATAGATAATTCTCAATCTTGTCTATTTATATTTCACGGGGCCATGTGCGCAGACTTTAATGGTGTTTATATTAAAAGAGAACCACTTCAGTATCTGTGATATATGTGCGACCAAGGGGTTAGTAACTCGATCGCTTCTTCGTTGTTGCTTGATGCTTTCGGTCCTGCTTAATCTCTCTTCTCTTCTCTCTCCTCTTCCTCTCTCTCTCTCTCTCTTCTCTCTCTCTCTCTCTCTCTATAAAAGTTGTCACAATCCTGGACATAGAGTTTTGTTTAAACAGTTCTCTCTCTCTCTCTCTCTCTCTCTCTCTCTCTCTCTCTCTCTCTCTCCTCTCGATTTATAAAAGTTGTCACAATCCTGGACATACAGTTTTCTTTAAACATTTGAGGCTCTCTCTCTCTCTCTCTCTCTCTCTCTCTCTCTCTCTCTCTCTCTCTCTCTCTCTCTCTCTCTCTCAGACTTGGGTATGCCAAAATGTTCACAGAGTTTAATCCAGAATGAAAATATCCCCTATTAAAGGTTATGGCGTTCGAATTCAGTGAAGTAGAACCTCATGAATTTCCCGCAAGACTCATTTCCACCGAGATTCTTTCGCCAGATTGCCTTGGACTTACAACGCCCTCGTTTTACTGCTCCGGATTTTAATAAACAAAGTTTTCAAGTATTATGGATGGCAATTGTTTAAAATTAAACTTTCGTTTTTTAAAACGTTTTAGTAAATGTGAAGAAAATGTGAAATAATTTAGTAACATTTGAGTGTCAGGAGTATTGTATATTCTCTCTCTCTCTCTCTCTCTCTCTCTCTCTCTCTCTCTCTCTCTTCTCACTCACAAACACCACACAAACACACCCACACACACACAGTTTCGGAGAGTAATGAAGCGAAGAAAATACATGATATACATGATTTTTTTTTTTCCAATTGATGAATAAAGACCAATTGAAGATGAGATCTACACTTGAGAGTCGGCTGCTACCGGTTCGATAATGCCCATTGACATATCGATGCGAAGCAAATCATTCACGATAAAAAAAAAAAAAAAAAATAATGAAAGAACGGTTCTACCCAAAGGATGTAAACAAGCAAGATGGCGAGTGAATGGAGTCTGAATGTAAGTGAATGACCACTCTCATTCCACTCCTACACTATCATTCCCCTCTCTCCGTATTCACTCCCACCTCCCTCTTTACTCCCTTCCTCCATCCCCACTTCCTCCCCCTCGGTCCGTCTGCCTGTAATCCCATTAGGAGACAATCCGACCCTCTCTTCTTCTGGCTACTCATAAACACCCAGTTGTGCATCACTCGAGGGAATTGCGTGAAGCCCCCCCCCCCCTCCTCTCGCTCCTTTCTCTCTCTCTCTCTCGTCTCTCTCTCTCTCTCTCTCTCTCTTCCAGAAGATGGGATGATGATGGTGATAATGATGATGATAGTGGTGGGTGGTGTTGAAGATGGGTTGCGCCCATGAGAAATAGGGGTGAGGAAAATTCTCGGTTTGAAGTGGGTATTGTTTTTCTAGATTAAAAGATGGTCAGTGTAACGCTTCCTGAGAGAAAGCAGGACATGTTATGGAGCTCGTTGAGAGGTTGGAGAGATTTCACGCAAAAGGATTTTGGGTTTGGTTGTTGGCTGTTTTTCAGTTAGTTGCTGATATGCGCCGATGGTAATGTAGTTATTGATGTCATTTTTGTTTATGAATTGCTATTTATAAGCTTTCTGTTTAGGATATATATATGTATGTATATATGGGATAAATATATCTATATATATATATATATATATATATATGCGTATAATTATATATACATACACACACACACACACACATATATATATATATATATATATATATATATATATATATATATATATATATATGTGTGCTTTAATTCTCCGCAGCTTTTGGAATAAGGCCTTGAACACAGCCATTTTATCTTTTGCCAGAGAGAGAGAGAGAGAGAAGTTCCCACTTTGCAATTGATGCAGATGTTATAGATAATGACGATGGTCATGGTAGCGACGAAAGGAAATGACGTACCGACATCCATACTGATCATTTCCTCAACCTGGTCATAGTGATGATACGGAATTCCGGAAGTGTAGTGGATCCGTGGGAAAACTTGTAGAATTGCTCATCTCTCTCTCTCTCGCTCTCTCTCTCTCTCTCTCTCCTCTCTCTCTCTCTTCTCTCTCTCTCCGCAGCTATAGTGGGCATCCTATTCTCGTGCATTATTATGATGGTAGACGCGGAACATTTCAGCTCGACTTTAGATTAGTTAGATTGAAGTGATAAAGGGTGCAAGCATTTCCTGTAGATTAAAATGCTCTGTGTACGCTGGCCTTACCTCTCCTTTCGAATTAAATTTTGTGTGTTTGGGGTTATTCCTGCCATTCCGAGAATCAAGTATTCGTATAGCGGTTGAATAAAGAATGGAAAAAGACAAAGCAGTTGTATGGATTAAAATTTATTTCTATTGGAAAAGCAGATAGTATACATAACACTTTGTAGTTTATATATATATATATATATATATATATATATATAGATATATATATATATATATATATATATATATGATAATATGTATGTGGTGTGTGTGTACTACGTATGCGAATACACTCATTTATATAATATATATATACACACATACATACATATGCATACATTATCCTGAAGAGAAGCATAACAACAAAACAGAAAAACGATTATAGAAAAAAAAACGAACAAAAACGAACAGGAAGAACGAGCGGAGGGCAGGAAGGAATCTGTAGCGCCGGACTATCACATCCCTCAGAGGAGCAATAATTGAGGAAGGCTGGATTTCTCACGCTCTGCCAGCAGCCAGGGAAGCAATGGGCTTTGCTCTCCCAGAGGAGAGAGAGAGAGAGAGAGAGATGATTTGTATATTAGCTCGTTTCAGCACTATGACTCGTCTTAGCTCGTTTCAGTATTATGTAGCTCGTTTTCAGTATTATGGGTATAGCTCGTTTCAATATTGTGATTCGTTTGAACCCGTTTCAGTATTATGAACCGTTTTAGCTCATTTAAATATTGTCGCTCGTTTTAATTCGTTCCAGTATTATGGCTCTTTTAAGCACGTTGCAATATTATGTGGCTCGTTTCGGTATTATGGCTCGTTTAAGCTCGTTTTCAGTATTATGGGGTGGCTCGTTTTTTTTTTTAGCCTTGTTTTTTTTTTCAGAATTATGGCTTGTTTTAGCTCTTTTCGGTATTATGGCTAGAACACGTTCAATATTGTGGCTCGTATTATCTCGTTTCAGTGTTATGGCTCGTTTTTTGCTCGTGGTTACATGTTACTGCGAGTCCCAAGAAAGAAATAAGGAATGACTGATGTATTACTGTTATAGGTGTCATATATGAGAGAAGAGAGAGAGAGAGAGAGAGAGAGAGAAGCTAACGTCAGTGGATGAAACCGAAAATGAAGGGGATAAAAGGGGGTCAAAACACTTAGGTTGTAGAGAGGAGAGAAGCGAATGGAAAGTGTTTGCCCGGGCGTAAATGGAAACCTCTTTTGCAACGAAGATTGGTAATTGATTACTTGGACGCATTTCGCTTGCTGCATTGCGGAGGAAAAATCAAGTTATGGTCACATCGGTGAAAGAAGGAGCGTCGAAAAGGCACGGGGTCCATTTTTGCGGAGAGGCGCGCGCCACACCCCCTCCCCCCCATTTTTTTATTTTTATTTTTTTAACATGTTTTCCCCATAAATTTCGTCTATATTGGCTATTTCGTACGTTATAAACGTCACGCTGCCGGAGCTGAACATGAATAATAGCTTACGGAGATCAACATATTTTTGTGTGACTGAAAGATATGCAAATATCATTAGCAGTCCTCTTTTAATATCTTCAAAAGTATTATATTTCTCTGTTAAGTTCCTCATTGTCAAAATTGCTGCTGCTATCATCGCATTAATCTAAGTGAAAATAAGTTGTTAAGGTTTTATTTGCTTATGTAATTTTTCCGATATATTTATGATTTTTTCACAATACGCATTTGTTCCTTACAGGGGAGCGAAAGATGTTGGCCTTCCTGTTATCATAAATTCTTATCAGGCTAACAGAGGAATATGTTTTTAATGGTTGTGTAAATACATATAATTGATATATGAATATATATACGTATATATATCTAATATATATATATATATATATATATATATATATATATATATATATATATATATATATATATATATATATATATATTTATACACATGCACACGTATGACCTATTTTCCACGAGAGCCATTTAGATCGAACAAATCATCACAAGTGAGAGCCAGTAGTGAGAGGTGAGAATTAATATCCGAATGCCAAGTGTCACTTTTTTTTTATCTTGTCTCGTTCCCTTCAACTGAGATGGATTACGCAAGAACCATTAATTAATTTAGATGTGTATTTTTTTCTCAGTCCCCTTGTCGGTTCTAGATTTATTGCTTCATCCTCCACTTGTCTATCATCCTTCATCTGTCTGGCTGTCTTTCTTCGACATTTCCCTCGTCATCGGTTTTTTCTCTCGTATCTCCCCCTCGCCTCTCTCCCCCTTTCTTCTCGTTCTGAACTGGTAACCTGCTCCATTTCAACCGGGAGGAAACGAAACCGGTCTTTACATTGTAGTAAAGAGATAGTGTTTGGAGAGGGAGGGAGACTAGAGTGAACTTATGTAATCGGTTGAACCGAGGTTCTTGGGTTGAACATTATCTTGTGTGATTTGCGGAATTACAACAGAAGGCAGATTTGAGTTAAGTTGAGAAAAAAGAGCCTCGAGTATATGACGAGAGTTTACGAGAGAAAATATTGACGAGAGAAAATAACACATTGAACTTAAAGGAAGAATGTAACATAACGGAATGAAAGATTGAAACGAATGTAAAAATTACAAGGTGAGAATACATTACGACAATAGGTCTGATCAAGAGAATGAAGAAAATCTTTCGCTGAGATACGAGGAAGAGAATAAGCTTGGGTTATGACGGAAGTGGCATACGAAAGAGGAACAGAAATGAAGGTAGAAGATTTTGTTAAATTGTCTAATGACTTAAGAGGAGGTTAAGAAAATAACACTTATACTCCCTATTTTTTTTCAATCTGTCTCCATCGGGCCTGTGTGGTGTTTTTGTATGGTAACACTGCGTCCCGGGCTTTAGATAGTTACATTCAGCTTACATTCAACGATTATAATAAATATCCTATTTCGAAGTTATTAACGGTGTAATTCGCATACAGTAAATTATTAAAACACTTTTCAGTTGCAAAATGTACACCCAGATATCCTTTTATTTAACCTAACACTTAACACAGCGTAACTATTTACCGGGGGACGCAGTGTTGCCATACCCAAACACATAGGCAAATGGACAGATGAAAAAAAAACAGAGTTATATTCCAGAGGGAATGGATAACGAATCGTTCATTTCTAGACATTTTGATTTCATACCCCAGTCGGTGACAATTCATTATAATTCCTGTGCTCTTTATATTAAGAGTGATTTGCTACGAAATGTCACGACCTTGGTTGTCAAATTTACACAGGAGAGGAAGAAAAATGAAATATTAAGAGGGAAATAAGAATGAATTATGAAATTAAGCTGTAATTGCCAAGCACCAGAAAACCGTCAGTGTTGAGAGCGGAAAGAGTTGTCGGAGTGATTGAACTACACAAGACGAAGAGATCCAGAAAATAAATGAGATGAAGTACGAAGATCTAATAGATGGAACTGGGAGAAACCTTCCATAACTGCACAGAGAAAAAGGAGCGTGTGAAAATGCTAAAAACTGGATACAGCTACGAACAGGCACTTTTAATATCCGTTAAAAATTATAAAGTTATTACCTACAGTACAGTGTGACGTGCAATGATGACATTGCCCTGTTACTTGGTAGGAGGTTGAACAACCGAACACATGTAGGTCATTAAAAAAAAAAAAAAGAACAACTGTAGTCGGGTCAGTCTTAGGCCTGTTATTTCCTAAGCCACGTCGTCGATTAGCCCACGTAAGGGGGAAGGAAGTGGGCTTCCTCCTTACCAAATATCGTGTCGTGTCGGTCGCCGAGTGCCATAAAGCATTTATTGGTTTTGTGAGCGCATCAAATGGCGAGGGACTTGACAGGGGTGGCTTGTGAATAAGTTGCTCACCCACCCTAAAAGTTCACCGTTTCCCCGTCCCCGATGTTCTATTAGATAACTTTGTAAAATAGTAACTATTTCGTTAAATAGTATTGTCAAATTGACAATATATCATTTTTTTTTATAGATAATTCTCAAATTCTATTGCATGTCTTCTTAATCGTCAAATCTAATTGAACCTGTCAGTTTCATTTCGATGGCTCCTCGCTTAAATATATACATTATATATATATATTATATATATATATATATATATATATATATATATATATTATATTTATTATTTTGTGCATGTGTGTTGCATTTTTTTTTTTCATTTTTTTTTCCTTCCCCCGCCGAAGAAGTTGGAAAGAGGTGTATTTCACTCTTATTGAGAATGACCTCAAAGTTTCATATATTTAAACTGATGTTGTGGATGATGCTTTTACAAAAAAAAAAATAAATAAAACATCATCAATAACATCTTAATTTACTTAATGATTTGCTGTCAATGGAGGATATTTAAATAAGATCGTAAGTTTGAGGCGTCATACATAATTTGATAGGTAAATAGCTTCGTCACGAATTACGTAAGTCAAATTAATTGAGGCTAGAAGAAAATACAGGTATATTGAATTCCTGTTTGTGCGCACGCGCGTTTGAGGGTGTTTTTATAAGTGCATGCGCATATATGCATACCCATGCATATAAAAAATATTAATAAAAATGCATTGAAGTATTTCAATATATTTTCAGTTTGCAAGTTAAAATTGTAAGTTTGAGAGAATCTCAATGGAACCTTCGTCGGCGCCATTAATTCAAGGGAAGGTAACTTAAAACCAAGTGCTTTTGTGAGTGCGTGTATGTATTGCGCACGCGCGCGCCTCCAGTCAGTTGCTTCACCGGTGAAACTCGTTACTTAACCACCTTAATATATGCCTCTCTCTCTCTCTCTCTCTCTCTCTCTCTCTCCTCGGGTGGCTCTCTCTCTCTTGGCTCCCTTCCCTCCCCCTCCCTTCTCCTCCCTCTCCCCCCCCCCCTCCCTCTCCCAGTATCTTGGTATATTTCTTTTCCTGACCACATTCCTCAAGTTTTCCACAGCACCCGTTAGGGATGTTCATGTTCAGCCGTTATTTTGGTGTGTGTGTGTGTGTATGTATGTCGCGCTCTCCGCCGAAGAAGTTGGAAAGAGCTTGTGTATTCTACTCTTGTTGAGGATAACCTCAAAGATTGATAGATTTAAAGTGAGTTTGTGATTTTTTTTTTTTCAAGGAAGAATGATTTTAGGCTCATAGATACATCAGTGAAATTTCCCGTTAGCACGCTAAAGCACGTTACGTTCCAAATTGTCTTCTTAGAGATTTCGTGATATTTCAGAGTGCATCTCGTAACTTGTAATCTGTCAGTTACCCAGAAAAATGACATTTTATGCATGGTATTGTACTTAGGCTAAGAATCCCTTAGAGAGAGAGATCAGAGAGAGAGAGAGAGAGAGAGAGACGAGAGAGAAGAGAGAGAGAGAATCCTAAGGACTAAAGATTTATTGTTTTTGTTGAATGTTTTCAAACCCGTTTGAAGTTTTTATTCGGTGTTCGATTATGTTAACTATAATTGTCAGATACTGCCCTTATTATTATTATTATTATTATTATAAGGCTAATATGCTGACGTCAAATCTTAAAGGAAATAGTTTAATTGCTAATCCTAGCCGGATTACCTTGACCTAGAATACATCTTTAACCTCCAGTATAAGCTTATCATTTAAATAGTAGAGATAGATAGATGATAGATAGATAGATAGATAATAGATAGATAGATATATATATATATAGTATATATATATATATATATATATATATATATATATATATTATATATCGTAACCCGGGAAACACTGCAAAACTAACCTTGGTCATAATAGCTGTTAATTTCTACTGATGGAATTAGCCGAAAAGCCATGTCGTTACCTTCTGAACTTCCAGGGAACACAATGATTAGCTAATAATTAAAAATATTTAGTGGGGAGGAAATTTTTTATAATGGTGAAATCTGCGGACTGTAGAAACTTAAATGATTAAAAAGATTTATTTATTTTAACTTGTAGGGTTAGTGGGGAGAAGTTTTGCTATCTTGATGAAATCTGCGGGATGTAAATCTTGATATAATTATCAAGATTTTGTTATTTTAACTTGTAGGTTTAGATGTAATGGTGAAATCTCCATATTATCAAAACTTAATAATTAAACAGATTTTTTATAATTTTAACTTGTAGGTTTAGTGGGGAGAAGTATTGCTGTATTGGTGAAAACTGCGGAATGTAAATCGTAATAACTACAAAGATTTTGTTATTTTGACTAGTAGGTTTAGTGGCGAGAAAATTTGTTGTAATGGTGAAATCTGCGGACTGTAAAAACTTAATGATTAAAAATATTTATTTATTTTAACTTGTAGGTTTAGTGGTGAGAAGTATTGCTGTATTGGTGAAATCTGGGGAGTATGAATGGTAATAATTATAAAATTTTGTTATTTTAACGTGTAGGTTTAGTGGGGAGAAGTTTTGCTGTAATGGTGAAATCTGCGGAATGTAAATCTTGATATAATTGTCTAGATTTTTTTATTTTAACTTGTAGGTTCAGTGAGGAGAAACTTTGTTGTAATGGTGAAATCTGCGAACTGTAAAATGCCTTGGGATAAAAACTTTGTACATAGATTTATCTCGTTTGCGAAGTTAAGTTTTTCCTTTAACTCCAGAAAGAGGCTATCTGACAAATAGATAGGTTTCATGGTTTTTCTTGTAAATTCATGAGATTGTGTTTATTTTATATATGGTTAGGCAATTGTGATCTAAAAGTAATATTTAAAGTCACGGTGTTTGTCCCGTAAATTTGAGATGTTTTTGATTATATTAACTGTTGTTTGATGATTTTTTGAGGTAGTCAGAATCAAAAGATCCGTCCCGTTTTATATTTGAATACACTCCACTTCATCCCCATCAGCCCGCGTCTTAGATCCTATATATACCCTGATATCACTCACGAGAGAGTAAACAGAGGTCACTCTCTCCCTGACCTCCATGACTTATGTTTATTAGCGTGCGAGCGAGAGAGCGGAGGGCATTTGCATTTCATAATTGCGATATCGGTAACGGTAACAGCGTCTTGTTACACCTACCGCCACTTGCAGAGTTCGGTTTCACGTCACTCGATAGGATCTTGCGGTATACTCATACAGAAGCTGGCTGGAGATCGGTTGCGTTCAGTGCATTGTTATGTATTGCCGGTCCAGCTTTCTTTTAAGCATCGGCTGAATTTCTTGAAAGGTTTTCCTGGAAGGGGGAATTTATTGTTTGTTTCTGCTTCGTTCTTTTGTGCTGTAAATCTGAAACCAGCAGGCGTTTCAGGACCTTGTGGGCTTCATTTCTGAAAGTCCTCTCTCTCTCCTCTCCGCTCACCTCATCACTTACTCTCGTCTCACTCTCTACTCTATCTCTCTCTCTCTCTCTCTAAATACCAGAGACGAAATCGGTCATGATTTATACCCAGTATTTCATTTTCCCTGTTACATTTCCATACTAGTGTAGTTTTCATTCAGCATATAGTTAATTTTTAGTTTTTAGTTAAGCTTGTAGAATACGGTGTATTCGCTTGTATATTTTAATAATTTTTCCAATTAGCTCAATGATTCTTATTTATGAATTCAGAATAAAATGAAAAATAAATAAAATTCAGAATAACATTTCATTTTCACATGGTATCTATCGCATTATCAAGTCGTGGATAACATTGCTGTTACGACGCTAGTTTAACAAATCAGTCAATCAAAATTTTTGCCACTTTGTGTTTTACTAATAAATATCTTGATTAAACGGTAAAAAGTTGTGATTTCAAGCAAGAGCAAGCATTTTGACTCTCTCTCTCTCTCTCTCTCTCTCTCTCTCCTCTCTTTCTCTCTCTCTCGTTTCTGCTCAGCAGGATTTTCTTCCCTTTTTTCGTTTTTTTTTCAGTCATGGCCGGAAGGTGCTCCGAATATTAGAAGTTTTTTGGGTCTAACTAATTTCAGGTAGATTATCGTAATTTCATTTGACTTTTGACCTCACTCTTATCATCTAGGATCTCTCTTCTTTCTCTCTCCTCTCTCTCTCTCTCATCTCTTCTCTTCCTCGCTCTTCTCCCCTCTTCTCTCTCTCTCAGGAGAAACCACTGTCTCATTGGCTCGTCTCTTTACACATGTGTGTGTTTCTGTGTGTCTGTCTGTATGCATGTGCGCGCCCATTTCCCAAGGCCAAGCTTTGTAAGATCGCTCTCTCTCTTCTGCCGCATCCTTGCATACCTTCATCTTTCCTTTCAGCCTCTATGCAACAAGTGTGATCACGTGATCACAGATGCACGTGGCCGAGGTCTCCTGACCTTGAAATGTGACATTCGGAAGGGTTAAGGCGCAGCAGCAGTTGTTGCACTAGCGGGTTGTCGTGTCGGCTCCGTTCAGTAAGGGTTTCGGTTAGGGAAGCTTCTGAGGCCTGTGACGATGGTGATGATGATGCGTTCAAGTGGTGATGCTGTGTTGTGATTGTTTAGGGCGTGTTGTGTTGGTTGTTTTATTAAATCATCTGTGAAGTGTCCAGGGACTGGTCGAATTTTGTTGCCGCATTTGATTTATCTTTATTTCAAATTATTAAAAATCATTGGACATATGGATATAAATTTGGAGAGATCGAGTCTGATGCCTCACAGAGGATGTCGTGTAATTTACCAATTGCACGACATCCGAAGTTCAAGCGAAAATGCAGTGCATTACGACCCTAATACTATTCTTCTTGCATTTCAATACATTTTTATGTATTTTATGATTTTTTTTTTCTTTTTTAATAACTGGGATCTCTTGTTTCTGCATTTCACTTGGCTTCCTCTCAACTTCTTCCTAATGGACACCATATTCCTTGGAAGCTTGAATTTCAAGTAGGTGGCCCCTGTGGGCTGGTGCCACATGAATAGGTTTCATAATAGTATACCATTAGCAGTTTCATCTTCATGACGATGGAGGATGATCTAACCAAAGCGAATTTCAGTTATTTCTAATTTTTACGTTAATTTCTAATGATTTTTATTTCACAACAGGTTAGTTTATGAAGAGTTATTCTCCATTTTGCTAAATCGTCAATGCTACAAGGCAGCCAAGGAAGCGGATGCTGGTTAATTGAGCGTCAACATACTTTGGCCGCTCGGCGAAATGCTATCGAGAATGTGGGTAATTGTGTGATTAACCCAGCCGTTTGGGAGCGGTTTCCCATCGGAATTTTCTCGGCTCGAGAGACTTGCGTAATATCGCCATTGCGCGGAAGATTGGAGAGTAGCCTATTGTAAGGAGGATTTGTTGATGATGTTGCGTAAGTAGGAAGCTGAATCAGTTTGTGGCAACATGTAAAAAAAAAAAAAAAAGTGCTTTCCCCCCCTCTCTCTCTCTCTCTTCTCTCTCTCTCCTCTCTCTCTCTCCTCTCTCTCTCACATAGTATACTCTAGCACTTATTTTTGCAAAAGGAAAATAAATAAATTTTTTCCTTTTATTTTAAACCAGCAGCTGTTTCACAAGTCTCTCTCTCTCATCTCTCTCCGTCTTCCCTTCCTCTCTCTCTCTCTCTCTCTCTCTCTCTCTCTCTCATAGTATACTCAGCACTTATTTTGCAAAAGGAAATAATAAACTTTTGAGATTTTACCAGCAGCTGTTTTCACAAGTCCTCTCTCTCTCTCTCTCTCTCTCTCTCTCTCTCTCTCTCTCTCTCTCTCTCTCACACACAACACACACACACACACACACCAAACACAATTTTTCACATCATTGGCCCCCAGGTATTACCAATGATGACTCGATATCCAGAACAATTGTCTACCAATAAGTAGGTCATGAGGGTAAGTGCCTGAAAACGTACCCAATTACCTAGTAAAGACATTTAATAGCTAATAAGACTTAAGACATTGAAGGGCATTTAAGGACATTTTCCTTGTTTAATGACCGTGGCAACCTTCTCGAGACTTGTCACTCGAAAGTTGTTAATATTTTATATCTTTGGTATGATTGGAATCGACGTCTTGTCTCTTGTGTGGGGGATGGGGTTGTAGGAGGGGGTTGGCCATTAGTGAATTGTTGTGGTGATGTCAGATCATACAGAAGGTTGTTATTTTGAGCGTTTGAGAAATTTTATATTATCTAATGTTTTTAAGAAATTACTAAAGGATTTCGACTTTTCAAGCATTCTATATATAATTAGTGATTTTAAGTATTTTCTTAATTAATTTGGGAATTAGATTTGATATAGCAACGATAATGCTTATTTATCCTTAGCCCCCTATATTAGATTGAGTCAGCTTTTGGGACATTCCATATGACCTTATAGTTTGAAGTATTTCCTTAAATATTTTTTACGAGTGGAACTGATATATCGGTGAAAATATACAACCTTAGACCATATAGAAGATTATTATTTTAGATTATGAGACATTCTATGTGACCTAACGTTTTAAAGTATTTCCCTAAATTAATGTTTAGATTAGAATTACGTCGATGAAAATGCTTATTTTATCTTAAAAGTTGAAGTAAAAGTGTTTCATGAAATATAAATGTCGATATATATGGATCGTCGACTTGTTGACCATTAATGCTGTGACGCCTCACGTTCAACTAAGAAAAAAGAAAACAAATGGCAAATTTTTAACATATTCAACAAAAAATGAGGACGTGAACTTTCTTGGTCGACTCAAGAATGTCTGGGGTGGGGTGTTGCCATGAAGGCGTCCTACACTTGATTGTTTTAACAGACCTCTCTCTCTCTCTCTCTCTCTCTCTCTCTCTCTTCTCTCTCTCTCTCTCTCTCTCTTTTCATCATCCTTCGAGTTCCTTCCCCCGTTAGTCTTTATTTCCTCATCTGTCATCATTTTTCCTTGGCGTTTCCAGACTCTCTCTCTCTCTCTCTCTCTCTCTCTCTCTCTCTCTCTCTCTCTCTCTCTCTCTCTCTCTCTAAGTTCCGGGTGTTTGCGAAAATTGCCTATGCATCGCAGTGACGTCCACCGTGGTATTGTTTTTTATGTGTATTGGGAAGAACTTGAGGTATTCTTTGTATATATCCGGTTAGACCTGAGGAATTTCTGGACATCCGGATGAGTCTGGTAATTCTTGAGTTACCTGAGGTTGAGGATTGTTATTAGCTAAGACGTGTATGTATGTCGTATATATATATATATATATATATATATATACTTTTATATATATATATATATATATATATATATATACTTATATATATGAATGTATATGTGTGTGTGTGTATTATTTGTACTGAATTTTCGTAAATTTTTGGAAGTTTTGTTTACTAATACAAAATTGTGCTGTCTAGCCATAAGACCAAAATTGTTATCCAAACTCGAATTAGTGTTTTATGATAATACACAGTACACACACACACACAAACACACACATATACTATATTCTGTATATATAATATATATATATA
>NC_087209.1:20860838-20875838 GCF_015104395.2 Macrobrachium nipponense | reverse complement strand
TGGTTTTTGCAGTGGTTGTGAATCCCACTTAAAACATTTTTCGTTCGTAATTGTAACAGTATGAATCCCAAATGTATTCAGTACTTTCTCCTCTGACTGCGCCAGAGGTTTATGAGTTAAACTGTCAACTTCTGCCTCCGGATGTGGAAGCGGAAGTCGACACTGTATAGCATCGCTGGCCTGGACCTATTTATTTATGTATGGATGCTTGTCGTAGACAAAATCGGAAGCAGGAGACGCGACGCACGCGTTAATCACAAGGCTGTTTTCACTCTTCTCGTTTGCTACGCACGTCAATGATCCGTTTTGCGTAATGTTTTCTGTTCACGTAGTTTATCCATTTTTGTAACATTTTCTATGCACGTATTTTATCCATTTTTGTAACATTTTCTATGCACGTAGTTTATCCATTTTTGTCATTTTTCTATGCACGTAGACATTTTTTTATTTCACGTGTTTATCCATTTTTTGTAACATTTTCTATGTGCGTAGTTTATCCATTTTTGTAACATATTTTTATGCTCGTAGTTTTTATCTATTTTTGTAATCTATTTTTGTAATCTATCAGCCGTTTATCCATTTTTGTAACATTTTCTATGCACGTAGTTTATCCATTTTTGTAACATTTTCTATGCTCGTAGTTTATCCATTTTTGTAATCTATGCATGCCGTTTACCCATTTCTGTAAGAGAGTTAAATTCTGCTGCTGCTGCTCCTCTCTCTCTCTCTCTCTCTCTCTCTCTCTCTCTCTCTCTCTCTCTCTCTCCATTATTTGTTTGATATTTGTAATTCCAATTTTTTCCGTTTTTCTTGCTATAAGTAGTTTCACTTACTATATTTGCTGTTATTTTCTTATACATTTCCGTTCGTCATCATCACTTACACTCAAGGTGTGTAATAATATCCAAATAAACAAAAACTTGAATATGCCTTCTATTTGCAAATGGAATACGCTGTAATGAGCACCCGAGAATGGCGGTGTCATGCACCCCAGGGCGTTTGATTACGCAGTTCTACTCAGCGAAGTTAATTCATTGATCGCAGTGGTCCCTTTGTTATTGCGTATCGCAAAAGGAATATAGTACAAACAATAGAGCGCCTGTATCGCCTGACCCGGCAATGCTGACCGGAATATCGGTCAGATCGTTCCGGATTTATTTGCTCGTAGTTATTGGGACCTGGTTTGACCTGTGAGGATCGTGGTCAAGTTTTACTTATAAAGCTTTCAGTGTTTTTTATTATTATTATTATTATTATATAGCTTATGTATCTAGATAGTGTATGTTATTGTCTATTCTTTGTATATTCCATGTATATGGCCTTGAGCTGAAAATTAAGTTTATTATATTAATAATAATAATAATAATAATAATAATAATAATAATAAGAAAATAATAAGATAGACCCTATTCAGATGGAACAAGCCTTCTGGGCCCAATGACTTGAAATCCAAGCTTCGAAAGAATATGGTGTTCGTTATGAAGAAGTAAGAGGAGGGAAAGGTAAATACCGTAAGAAGATATCTCACTTATTAAAAAAAATTTGAAATAGAATAATAAATTGATAAATAGATAAAAATGTATTAGAAAGAGATGAAGATAATTATAAATGGCGTAGTAATACATTGTAGCTTCGCTTGAACTTTTAAAAGTTCCAGTTACACGGCATGCTCAAATAAAACAGTAGTTTATTAGCCTTGAAAGGGCTGTTATTTATTACAGAGTCTCTGCTAAGAAGAGAAATAAAATGTAGCTTGGGCGGTTGACCCACTTGCTCCATCTCTGCCCCTATGACTTGCGTATATATAAGTCAAGTTTTTGCATGAAAATTTTGTTTCGTTGGGTTCTCGCTAATGTAGCGCGTGTTGATTCATTTTTATATATATGGTTCTCTTTATATATAATGATTTGTAATTTTGAGGAAAATTCATCGTTCGTTAACAACTGCTGCCTTATTATAATCATCACCTTAGCCTAATGATCATGGAATTTGTAATTCGTGCTAAAAACCTATTTGATTTAAAAGTGTTGTGATTAAAAGGGAAAAATTTCTCTCTCTCTCTCTCTCTCTCTCTCTCTCTCTCTCTCTCTCTCTCTCTCTCTCTCGTGCCCAGAGTCGTTTGCCGTGACAGATGACCTCGGGGTATAGGAACAGTAAGCGTTGAGGTATTGTGTTCGTGTGGGTTCACTTCATGCTCGTTTTCTTTTGCCCTATATTTAAAAGAAGTCAAGATATATCAGAAGAATATAACTTAAACTAAATATATATATAGTATATTTATACATATTATAAATATACATATATATACATATATATACATATATATACAATATATACATATATATATATATATATATATATATATATATATATATATATATATATATATATAATGTCGTGTCATTAATTCTTAGAGATTGAATACTTTGATAAGATTTTGTATCCTCTGGAAATGCGGAGTCGGCAAAAAATAAAATAATAAAAAAAATCGAATGTTGGTAACTGTATAAGCATTGCGTCACCTTTATCTCACATCTGCTGAGTCGAAGGTGAAACCTTTCCGAAGGGAAAAACTAATGGGGACAAAAGATATCTTATGAGTCTCTCTCTCTCTCTCTCTCTCTCTCTCTCTCTCTCTCTCTCTACTCTCTCTCTCTCTCATATATATATATATATATCATATATATATATATATTATATATATATATATATATATATGTTATATATATACATATATATATGTGTGTATATATACATGTTGGCAAGAAGTTAAATACTAAGGCGTCTACGCATCCTTGAAAGTCCCGCATTCGGAATCTCTGAACTATTTAACTTTTACCTGCTTTCGTCCCTCTTAAAAATCTGTTCATGATTCCGCATGACGTAACGAGTCTTAGCAGCGATTCTCTCTCTCTCCTCTCTCTCCTCTCTCTCTCTCTCTCTCTGTAGCGTTCCATTTTGTTTATGCGAGGTCCTGTGCTGTATATTGATTTTTCCGTAATTAAATGCATCTCTCTCTCTCTCTCTCTCTCTCTCTCTCTCTCTCTCTCTCTCTCTCTCTCTCATTGACGAACAGTGCTGACAAAAGGTGTATCCCTCCCCCTCTCAATGTCGAACAGTACATAGGGAGCTCTCTCTCTCTCTCTCTCTCTCTCTCTCTCTCTCTCTCTCTCTCTCTCTCTCTCTCTCTTACATGAACTTGAATCCAAGAAAAAAAAAAAAACCAAAAAAAAAAAAAAAAACCTGCGTATTTGTATTCTGTTGCAGTATCTGGTGAAATCCAGTTCCGAACAGAGGCGGCCTTTCTTGCTGTATGGTCACTCATTAACAGATGAGTGATTATGAGCTCTTAATTGGTAGGTCTCTTCCTCAGCAGATGTTTCTTCGTATGGTAAAGGACGTCTGGGCTGGTCTTCTCTCTCTCTCTCACACACATATTTATATATGTATGTATATGTATGTATATATATATATATAATATATACTATATATATATATATATATATATATATATATTGATCACGAAATATATAAAACGTGATGCTATGTATAAATAAAGGTAATGCCACGGAGGAAAAAATTAAAAGA
The DNA here is from genome assembly GCF_015104395.2 of Macrobrachium nipponense. Lineage (NCBI taxonomy): Eukaryota > Metazoa > Arthropoda > Malacostraca > Decapoda > Palaemonidae > Macrobrachium > Macrobrachium nipponense. Next base: position 20,872,250 of record NC_087209.1, on the reverse strand, counting down.
CGAGAAAAGATCTCCGCATTTCTGACTCTTTTCATTTTTCCTCCGTGGCATTACTTATATATATATATATATATATATAGATTATATATATATATAAATATATATATATATATATATATATATATATATATATATATATATATATATATATATATATATATATATATATATATATATACCAGGAAAATCGAAGATAAAACATTCAGGAGTCCCAGGAAGACAGCAGTCTAAGAAGCATGCTTTATTGACTCTTTTCCTTACCTTGAATAGGTAGCCTTTCTCACTTATTCATGTTTTGTTTTATTTAAAGTTTTACATTATTTTTTAGCTGATTTTTTGTTTTTTTTAATTGGTAATAATTTGTACTTTTAACTTGTAATTTATCAAGTAAATTTTAATTATTGCAGACTGATGATGTTGAAGCAACATGAAACGTTTCACATAATACAAATGTTTTTATATATATATATATATATATATATATATGTATATATATATACTTAATTATATATATATATATATATCAGCTCACCTTGAAATTCGTTTTTTTTTTTATATTATTTACAAACAGATTTCCATTGACGTTGATTGATAACGCCTTTGTTCTTTTCGCCTCTCAACTGGCCGTTGCTTCCGCGCATCGAATCGGGTCAATTACATTCCGCCTCCAGATTATCCACCAGATTACGGTTAATATCGGTCCCTAATTCCCGTCGTCTTTTTTCTCATTTCCAATTCATCACCAGCTCAGCAGCCTTGGTGGCGATGAGTTTGTTTCTCGCTCGGCCCCAGAGTCATGTTCGATTTATGTGTTGTCACGGCCATGAAATCGCCGTTTTCTATTTCAGTGCTCCAGCACTTGAAATTATCATTAATGTCATCCTTAATCGTCATCCTCGTCGTCGTGATCATTATTCCCTTTATAATGAGTTTTACCGAGTTGTCACATGTGACGACGCTGTTGTCATTATTCAAAGAAACCTCATAATCACAAGAGTCAATGAGATGGGAAAGTAAACCCACAGTAGTATGCCTGTTTGATTTTGCTATTTATATATTTATATATTTTAAATAACAAAATCAAACAGACATACTACTGAGGATTTACTTTCCCATTGTCATTATTGTCATCATAATCATCATCTTCGTCATCATGAGCATTATTTCCTTTATAGTGAATTTTGTTGTGAGGTATCACGTTTAACGCCTTTGTCATTATTGTCGTCATCATCACCATCATCATCATCATAATTTTCGTCGGAATCATTATTGCCTTTAGCGACTCGGTCCGGTTGTGAAATCGTACTCGGTCGCGCGGACGTCGTTACATTTAATTTTATATTTTCCAGTACTGTGGAGGTCACGGTACGATATTCGTACGTCAGTGCCGACTGCAAAAGGTACCGTTGTGTAAGGGGCAGGGGAAAGGAAAAGGGGAAGGGGGAGGGGGAGTGGGAGTTGGTGGTGGAGGATTTCAGCGTTGGAGGAGGTGGCGGCGAGTGCAGAGAGGCGGAGGAGGGAGTTGATTTCGTCATGAGACGTCCAGTACACTTGCACTTTGCTGTCTCCCCCCCCCTCCTCCTCCTCTCTCCTCCTCCTCCTCCATCCTCCTCCTCCTCCTCCTCCTACTGCGGTTTCTGGTCCATGATTGGACTCTGCTCTTCATCACCTTGCTTACTTGCTTGCTATCTTCCATCTCCTCCTCCCTCCTCCTCCTCCTCTCCTCCTCCTCCTCCTCCTCGCTTCATCCTCTTTTTCATTCCATTCTTTCACCCCCGTTCGCCTATGCTCTCTCTCTCTCTCTCTCTCTCTCTCTCTCTCTCTCTCTCTCTCTCTCTCACTGATCAATCGGGTTGATCGTCATTAATGTGTTTACTGGGTTCGCTTGTCGCACGTCATATTGGTGAGGTTCGGTGTTTTTTTTTTTTAGCGGAGGTTGAGGGAAGCGAATCTTCCTCCCCTCTCCCCCTCCCCCTCCCCCTCCCCCTTTTTTTATCGATTTGTTGTCCCCCTTTTCAGGTCCGTTTATTTTGGAGGTACGTCTAAAATGGGAAGCGGCGGCCTTCACAAGGTGGATTCTGTTGAATGTGGCAGAATATAATTTTTGAGCCGCTATATCTTCTTATTTCTTTTGGACTTGGAGTCGTCTCGATGATATTTTATGTACTGTAAACTGGCAACTCAACAGGCAAGGTCAGAATCCTTTGTGATATATATATATATATATATATATATATATATCATAGATATATATATATATATATATATATATATATATATATACTTTACATCAGAACAACATAACCAACAAATTTTTATTTGGTCCCCCTGTTGACATATATATTATTTTGTGATATGCATATACATGCATACATACATACATATATATATATATATATATATATATATATATATATATATATATATATATATATATATGTATGTACGTATATGGTATCTTTAATATTCCAGCTTTTCTTATTCTTATGTCCTGTTCTTATAGTTCTTTAGCCGTATGTCATTCCAGTGAATATATTAGTTTATCTTGTTTTATTCCTTAGACTTAATTATTCATATCCCATGTTATTCCTGCGACTTCATATCCTTTGATTCTTTCCACGTTCGGAACACGTTCGATATCATTCAGGAAGTCTTATCTTGGCTTGCTTTCGCCAGGTGCTAATTTTAAGAGGGTGTTAATCTGTCAGCATCCTCTTATTTATGATAGAAAACTAATCGGCGCTCGGTCGAAGTATCCAGACGGATCTGTTTGACAGTTTGTCAAACGAGCGTCGACGGAGCGCATGCGTGGTTGACGTCAAGCCAGCCACGGGTACCTGCAGTGTGTGTGTGTAGGTTTTTTTTTTTTCATCCTTCGTACGAGATTTTTTTTTATTATTTCATCATTATATCGTCTCGATTGATATGATTTACACATTATGACGTTCATTTTTGGCAGTGTGTGTGTGTGTGTTTTTTTTATCATCCATCGTACGATATTTTTGTTAATCATTCCTTCACTATATCATCTCGATTGATATTATTTACACATTATGACATTCATTTATGAATGGCTCCATTGCACATCCCTGTTAATGGTATATGACGTTCATTTATGAATGGCTCCATCGCACATCTGTTAATGGCATGCGCGCAATTTGGTCACCTCTGAATGATCTATGGCGGTTATTTTCATCTCTCGTCCAAGTCAGCACCCATCGCTCTGATGTATTTGGCGAGCACACCCATAAAAAACGAGATGTTTAAAGGAGGGTATATATAATAATAGAATGGCTTCGGAATTTATTAAGTATTTATTGCCCTGAAACTTTGAAAGTCGTATACTTTATGCTCGAAATTTGTCTGTGACATTAGTATAAAAAAAAAAAGAAAAAAACTAGAAATTCAATGCGGACGGCTTCGGGATTTATTTAGTATTTATTGCATCGAAACTTTGAATTTCGCATATTTTATTCTCGAAATTTATGTGTGACAGTAAGGAAAAAAAGAAAAAAACTAGAGATTCAAAGCGGAAAACTTGCTGGAATAAAAAAAAAATAAATAAAAAAAAAAGAAAGGCTAGACATTCAAAGCGGAAAAGTTGAGCATGACAAAGCACTGTTTGAGTCCCAAGGTTGGAGAAATTAGATTCCAAAGTCCAGCGAAGTCGCTTGTCAGTAATATTATTTTTTTTATACTATTATATAATACTATCGTACATCACAGAGTCCGAAGACCAGTAATATGTAGCTTAAAAATGCTCTCTCTCTCTCTCTCTCTCTCTCTCTCTCTCTCTCTCTCTCTCTCTCTCTCTCTCTCTCTCTCTCTCTCCTCACAGGCTGAGAGATATACAGTAATACAGTAGTTAATTTACGCTAGCATGTATAGTACCCTTTGTGTATGTCGGAGTATACTGAGTTCTTATTGTTACTATATATGTGTATAGATATATATTATATGTAATGTATATTATACAAGTTGTTAAATATATGTAAAATATATTTCAAAACCTGTCGGTAAAAAAATTTGAAAATCTTAAGAATCAGTATTACAAAAATTGCCGACCGCCGCCTCGCCATGGCTTCGTCATGTGGAATCGATTCAGAATTTTTCCCGTGTCATCATGACCTTAAGCATCACAGTATTAAAGAGAAGGACGAAATAAAGCTGCTGCTCCTCCGGTCTCTGCAATTAATTCTCTCCCTTTGCCCACAAGTGTCTTGGTCCCTGCTTCTCTGCTGTCCTTGGTAGGTCTTGGGCTAGTGGATCATGAGAAAATCGCCCCTTCCCCCTCTCTCCATTTATATATATATTATATATATATATATATATATATATATATATATATATATATATATATATATATATATATAGAGGTATATATGAAATGTTTTTTTTCTTTGTGGTTTTTACTTCGATTTTTCCCTTCATATGTTACGAGCTTAAGATTGGCTTATCAGGATGTTACAGTTTAATGTACACATTAGTACCAACACACACACATACATACATACTACATACATACATACATACATACATATATATATATATATATATATATATATATATATAAATGTGTGTAAGTGAACCAGTTATGTGTATATATATGTGGTGTTCCTTACTAACGTGGTGTATATTCTTAACTCATATCTTGGAGAGTATATTTGGTCATGGATGTATAAGTTTTTTATTTACCAACTTTCACTTGTGATGTCAATATTGGTACATCGTTTTACCATTTTAAAGTCAATGTAACTATCTTATGGAGAATAATTTTTTAGGTTTTTCTTTTTATTTTTAGTGTAGTTGAAATTCATACCTGATGATGATGGAATAAAGAATTTATATTAATCAAATTGCAACAAAGCTTTTTATGATGTTAGCCATTAAAGGCTGTTGAGATAAGGAGTTAGCGTCGTATAATTCAAAAAAAAAAAAAAAAAAAAAATAAATAAATAAAAATAAAATCTGTTATTGCGCTTTTAAATAATAACCAGTCTGACATTAAACAGATTAGCTGAAGGATGGACCTCCCTCATATTTTATTCATTATGTTCGTATTCCTTTGCTTTCCATTTATATTTTTTATATATATATATATATATATATATATATATATATATATATATAGAGGTATATATATTGAAATGTTTTTTCTTTGTGGTTTACTTCGATTTTCCTTCATATGTTTACGAGCTTAAGATTGGCTTATCAGGATGTTACAGTTTAATGTACACATTAGTACCAACACACACACACATCATACATACATACATACATCATACATACATACATATATATATATATATATATATATATATATATATATATATATAGATATATAATGTGTGTGTAAGTGAACAGTTATGTGTATATAGTATGTGTGTTCTTACTAACGTGTGTATATTCTTAACTCATATCTTGGAGAGTATATTTGGTCATGGATGTATAAGTTTATTTATCCAACTTTCACTTGTGATGTCAATATTGGTACATCGTTTTACCATTTTAAAGTCAATGTAACTATCTTATGGAGAATAATTTTTTAGGTTTTTCTTTTTATTTTTAGTGTAGTTGAAATTCATACCTGATGATGATGGAATAAAGAATTTATATTAATCAAATTGCAACAAAGCTTTTTATGATGTTAGCCATTAAAGGCTGTTGAGATAAGGAGTTAGCGTCGTATAATACAAAAAAAAAATAAATAAAAATAAAATCTGTTATTGCGCTTTTAAATAATAACCAGTCTGACATTAAACAGATTAGCTGAAGGATGACCTCCCTCATATTTTTATTCATTATGTTCGTATTCCTTTGCTTTCCATTTAAAAATATTTATTATTTTTTTATAAGAAATTTTATACTTTTTCTTAACAGTTATAACAGTATTTCTGAGAAAGTTTTATTGTTTCTGTGTATCTGCATAGATAATTAAGCATTGTGACCTAAAAAAATCATAAATATCTTCCACTGAAAATAAATCAATCATTTCAATAAAAAGAATAAATCACTAATTCACCAGATTGGTTTTTTAATGCTCTGGAGCATAATGTGATGCTTCCAGTATATTTATTGAAAGTATTTGCTTCAGTAATACATGACACGAAAGGAAAAAATATGGCAATGACCCAAGGAGCGTCGTATGTATATATATATATATATATATATATATATATATATATATTATATATATATATATATATATATATATATATATATAGTATTATCCCTTCTGTCATTAATGTTCTCTGTATGGATGGCCTGATTGATTGAGAAAGAAGAAATTCTTGCGTCGTACCATATACTTTTTTTTTTTTCCAAGTGTAAATATCCGTAAGAGCAGTTTTTTCTGGTTTCGACGAGCGTCGAGTGCCCTAGTTATTTCTCGATATTGCTTGGGCTACAAAACAACTTGCTGTGAGGCGGCTTCATTTCGTGTCGTCAGTTCCTAAATGCCACTCGTTGCAAGAGGTTATAGTGATGCCTCGCTAAGTATCAGGCTATCAATGTATATTTATTTATATGTACGTGGAGTTTTGTTTGAATATTTAATAAGATTTGATTTATTTATTAAATTTTCAAAATTCTCTCTCTCTCTCTCTCTCTCTCTCTCTCTCTCTCTCTCTCTCTCTCTCTCTCTCTCTCTCTCTCTCTCTCTCTCTCATCAAGTTATCAGTGTATGTTTTTTTTTTTTAAATATATGATGATTCTTGTATGAATATCTATTTAAACTGGAGAGTAGTGTACTTATTATTTTGAAAATTCTCTCTCTCTCTCTCTCTCTCTCTCTCTCTCTCTCTCTCTCTCTCTCTCTCTCTCTCTCTCTCTCTCTCTCTCATGTCAGATTTTTTCGTTTGTGTTGATTCTTGTATAAATATTTAAAAAGCAGATTAATATACTAACAATTTTGAAAATTCTCTCTCTCTCTCTCTCTCTCTCTCTCTCTCTCTCTCTCTCTCTCTCTCTCTCTCTCTCTCTCTCTCTCTCTCTCATGTCAGTTTTTTCCTTTGTGTGTTAATTCTTGTATAAATATTTAAAAAGGTGATTAATGTACTTATTATTTTGAAAATTCTCTCTCTCTCTCTCTCTCTCTCTCTCTCTCTCTCTCTCTCTCTCTCTCTCTCTCTCTCTCTCTCTGCCACGAACAGGCAGGCAATCTGAAGCTTTGACTGTTTTAAGTTCAGTGTTCCACCTTAGAGAATATTTTATTTACCCAGGATAGTTTACATTGGATATGATATATGTCATTAAATAAAATGAACATATTTACATAGTATCTGTCATTAATGTTTTATTGTTTCTTTGGCAGGTATGTGTGACCTTTTTGGAGAAAACGGATTTCAGTGGAGTTTGAAGGTAAACGTGAGAAAAATTTAAGTTTTCGGATTTGCTTTAGATACAGCCGTAAACCTGAAAGTTACTTAACATACGTAATTTGATTTTATGTAAGTAGATTACATATGACCTACATATATACTCGAGCTTATATATAGATAGATAAATACACACACACACACATATATATATATATATATAGATATATATAGATATATATCATATATATATATATATAGATATATATATATATATATATATATATATATATATATATATATAGTATATGTATATGTATATATATATATATATATATATATATATATATATATATATATATATATATATGCACACACATTCATACATAAATATATACAGACAGACACTTTGAGCGACCAGGGCTAAGAAAGGTACTTCAAAGGAAGCACTCGCTCAGTTTCAAACATAATTTTAATATCTATAGTACGATCCTTAATTGAAAGACACCAAAAATACCTAACAGATTCACCATTTTTGTTTCCTGAAAGTTGTTTACATGGCAGAATTGACGACACCCTGGGAGGTTCCCTCCTAGAGGCACCCCCAGCCAAGAGATTGCAATTAGCGAAGCTTTTTCCACAAATGAATGTACTGGTTTACTGACTTGTCAGGAGAAGATAAAATATGAATGAATGATGGGGCTCAGGTGTGGACGGGTTGCGGCGCTATGGGGCTATCGGAGTGAGGAAAGCGTGTGCCTGCTTGCTTGCGAGTGCACATAGGGGCCTTTGCTATGTAGGTCATGCCCTACGCGGAGACGCGTCAACAAGAGTGAAATCGGGAACATCAAAATTAGAAGTCGTCTCCGCGACTTTGGAAATGAGATCATTAGCGAACGGGTAAATAAGGAATTTAAACTAAATTGAAAACCTGATGATGATGATGATGGTGATTATTATCATTATTATTATTATTATTTTTATTATTATTATTATTATTTAATTATTTTTTGAAATACTCATAGTAGCATTAGCATGTCTTGAAATAGAGAAACACATCCATAGTTATGTATATGTATATTTAAAGATCAGTCTGTCAGAAAGCTTTCCCGTAAGCTTTCTGTACAGATTCATCTTTAAATATACCCACATATTCATAATTGTGGATTTGTTTCTCCGTTATTATTATTGTTGTTGTTGTTGTTGCCGTTCAAATTCATATTTTGCTAGTCTTAGAGGTCATATGCAGATGTCCACTGATTATTATTATTATTATTATTATTATTATTATATTATTATTATTATTATTATTGTCGTTCAAATTCATATGTTGCGAGTTCTAAGAGGCCATATGCAGCTGTCCACAGATTTTCTCCGTTTATTATTATTGTTGTTGTTTGTTGTTGTTGTTGTTCTTGTTCTTGTTGTTCTTGTTCTTGTTGAAATTCATATGTTGCGAGTCTAATAAGCCATATGCAGATGTCCACAGAATATGACACTTATAAAGTAAAAACCAGATCAGCGGGATATAAGTGAAAGGAAGTAATTGTCAAACACAGAAGAAAGCATCATTTTAAGGTAAATTAACAGAGGAATAAAACTATGCATGCAAAAGCAATTGAGAAAGTAATTGAGCAAAGGTAAAGGAAAGGGTGAACTGCATTGAAAGTAATGTGACGTTTACCGAAATTAAAATTATCAGGCTTCAAAACGCTGCCGGGAAATGTAAATGCACTGAAAGAATATTTGTACTGGAAGTGTGGGAAGGGTGAAAAAATGGGGCCGGGAACGAAAGGGGAAATGGGAACTTGGGTGAAAGGGAATGTAACTTCACCGAAAGGGAAAGTCGGAGACTATCAGAGGTAGAATTAGGGACAAAAGTGAATGATAACGGTATCGGTGAAGGGGGAAAGATCGTAACACATTAACAAATGCATTCATGAGAACTTATGAAGAGTGGTAATATCAACATCAATGGTTACCGTGAAAATAAGAATGAAATTAAATGTATAGTAAACCTGAATTAAAATAAGTAAGTGGAACTCAAAAGAATATAGGGACATCATTGAAAAGGTAACCTGTCAGTATAATTCTCCAATTCATTCATATGTTTTATTAAGAACGCGAGATTTGTTTGGTGTTTGTTTATTATTTATAAGTGTTTAATGGTGTACTCAGATTATGATTTATTTAAGAAAACAAACAAACAAACAAACAAGGAATTGCAATCCATTGCCCCAAATAATGCGATAATTGGCATAGTATTTAGATCACGTTTTTCTAATTGTACTGGAATTTAAATGTTATTACTACGTGTGTTTTAAGTCAGGCAGTATAGACTTGACATTTACCGAAATGCTTTTTGAGGTCAACGTAAATAAATGAGTACTCACGTACTGCTTTCGTCATAAGTTTATTGAATATTACTTACACGATTTTCATAATCTTTGTAGCTTTATGATGTAGGTTTGGGGAGGTTCTTTTATACCGCATTTAATCACATTAATTTGAATTATAATTATATCCGGGGTCTATCACGTCGTGGCCTTCATCGATTGTATTGTTATAATTGCTTTTGATATTTCGTCTTTAATTGTAACTATAATTAGAAGTATATGCATGACGCCTTTAGTTTTAAGATGATGTTGTTTTAGTGACCGTGACTTCTGATCCGACTGCCGCTGTTAATCCCTTCCGAACTTCCAGCAACATCTCGTGACGTCATGACCTGCATATAGTAGTAGTTATAGGTATGATGTCAGACCGACGTAAGAAATTCCTGCTGTCCTTGGGAGATGCACGAGTATATGCACATGCTCCCCCCCTCCCCCTATATATACGTATATATTATATATATACAAATAAAAAGAATGAAAGATATGTGTGTGGGCAACTTGTCTGGTTGCTACTGCACGCAAAATTTGCCCTGTGAAAGATTTTGAGGTTGAGTTGAAAAGTGAAAGTGATGTGGTGGGAGGATGAGGGGGAGGGTGCTCCCCTCCTTTGCCTACAACCTCCTTCCCCTTCCCCTTCCCCCAGCCTTCTCCCACACAGCTTAGAGCCAGCTCAGGGACTGGATGGTTCAGATGGGATGAGGTGAAGCAACTTGGTAGCAAGTAGAGTTTTCGGCTGGTCGTTGAACCCCCCGTCAGGTGTATCGGACAGACAAACAAACAAACAGACCCGACAGACGAAAGTGATGCTTTGTATAGATTGGATCTTTGCATTAGTTATGTTTGAAGTCCCAAAGGAGGGCGCTTTATTAATGCGATTGTTGGTAATTAATTTCGTCTTTTTATTCGTTTGTCTTGCTGTGTCGCAATCCGCTCGCCGGACCGTGACGCGAGGAGGAGGAGGAGGAATGATTCGGAACTTTCGTTCGAGACCTTCAAAAAATATATTCGATTTTTTTTTTCTTTTTCCTCTAGGCCTTCCAGGGTACAGATAGAAATGATTTTTGGGGAAAATGCCCTAGTTATGATGACATGGAATTTTGTCGCAATTTCCTCGTTGAGACCTTGAGTTAACTTTAATAAAATAAAATTTCGAGTAATCCAGTTTAAAAAAAAAACATATATGTATGTAATAAACAAGAGAGTTCGTGATACACAAGCAAACATACCAACTGTCTGTCTATCGATCTATCATTTATATTATATGTATATGTATATGTATGTATGTGTGTATATATATATATATATATATATATATATATATATATATATATATATGTGTGTGTGTGTGTGTGTGTGTATGTGTATGTATATATCTATATATATATATATATATATATATATATATATATATATATGGTGTGTGTGTGTGTGTGTGTGTGTGTGTGTTTGTTTATATATATAAAATATACACATACATACTATAGAGTCCCAAACCATTACGAAAACAATCTTGGAACCGCAGCGTGTTTGGCTGAAAAACTTTTGTTTAGAAGTTTAGAAATGCCACCATAACAGTTTAATCGAGAAAGTTCGTAACAATTACGGCGCGAAAAAGAAAAGAAAGAGAGGGAAGTGTTTAGTATCCGCAAAAGTTTGGAAAGTGTTATGGGAACCGGGCAGATAATGAAAGCGTTCCTGCC
>NC_087209.1:20838338-20855838 GCF_015104395.2 Macrobrachium nipponense | reverse complement strand
TTGTTGTAATTGTATAAGGATAAAAGCCATTATAAATGACCTCATTAGTATATTCTTTCTAAGCACACAATTAATATTATCAAGGACGAATTCCCGAAGAGGAAATGAGAGAGAGAGAGAGAGAGAGAGAGAGAGAGAGAGAGAGAGAGAGAGAGAGACCCTTTTAAAGTTACATTCAAGAAAAGTTGTCTTATTATTATTGTAGTTGTTATTGTTAGTAACGACGAGAGATAGCCATTCTTTTAAATGGCCCGATTGAAGTTGTATTTAAGAAAAGTTTTTATTATTATTATTATTATTATTATTATTATTATTATTATTATTATTATTATTTGACTTTATAAGATCATTAGGATATTCCATTTAAGTGCCGATTTATTATCTTTTATTCTCAATACCGTATTAAAAAAGAATCCACAACACAACAACACTGCCAAAGGTCATTGCCGACAGGAGAGGCTCTTCTGAACATGTCCCTCTTGGGGCCAGCCGTGGTTGTTAATGTGATTACGTCATCGCTATTGCTACCAATCACGCGCGTAAAGTAGCTGCTTCCTCTTTTCCAACTCTTGCCCCCCCCCCTTCACCCCTCCCCTCTCACCCCCATTTCCTAATCCCTTCCATGGAGTGGCATTATGGCATACCCCCCAGTCTCTCTCTCTCTCTCTCTCTCTCTCTCTCTCTCTCTCTCTCGGTCTTATTTCATAGTGGTAAATTGGCCCTGGGTCACCCGTGAAATTAAGTGGAAGCATTTGCTTGATCATTGGGGTGGATTTGCGAGTGCTTGCGTGTTTCTGTTTGTTTGTATTTACCGTTGGATGTTAAAGAAATGGAATTACAATTGTTTTTTTTTTATATACACATTAAACCTAATTCTTTTTTTGAATGGGGTTTGTAGTGAAGTACATAATTCGACTAATATTTTTGTCCCATTTGTAGTATGCATTTTCGTGTGTCAAGGAAGATGCAGTTAATGTTTTGTCAGCAATCATTCATTTTCGTCCATCCGCATACAACAGTATATTGTTAGTTCCTTCTTCAAAGGCGGATATGTGTCACCCCTTTGATCATGATCATGTCCAGTGCCAGAGGTGATAAGGCTGTGTATCGGCCTCTGGGATGCCTTCGTCTGAAGTTGCGTGCGAGAAGTTGCGTGCAATCAACAGGTAAATTTGATAGGCGCCCTTGTGTGTCACGTTATGTAAACACTACCAGCATTTTGGGTAGTTGGGGTGTGGGGAGGGGGTAGCTGATGTGATGTTTGAAAGCCTTGGGTTTCATGACTAATGGGTAGTTTTCCTTTGCGTTTTGTTTGTGGAATGATGATTCGCAGTTGACATCATTGTTAGTCATTTGAATTGTAGCTTGTTTGATGGAGGTTTTAGTAGAGTTTTGTAAACTGATGTGACGCATTTTTCATTTGTCGTAAAAATTGGTTTGAGAAATATTTTCTATTTTCTCATTCACATGTCCAGTTGCATTGTGAAATAGAATCTAGCGATCACATACTTAGTCATGTGCCTTGAGTTTTGATTTTTGTCGTATAATGTAGCTTAACTGAAGACTTTATAATATTTGCGTTATAATATACAGGTAAATTTGTTAAGAAATTCACAATTCCGTGAAAACAAATGTTTAAAAATATCCACAATTATATATAAAAAATATATTTGTATGTAAAAATAAAAAACAAAGACTTTCGAACACTTGAACGGTGTTCCTCATCAGTGTGACGTTAAAATGTAATGAAGAGGGTAGTTCCCTCCGAAGAGCATCTAAAAAAAGGTGGGCGGGGCGAGAAAATGATAACAGCCCATCGTCGAAGTGCTGGTTCGTGTGTATGTAATTCCAATCTCAATCACAGGACAGTTGCGCAACCTCCTCGATCTCCGAACCTGCGAAGTTGCTCCTGCTTGCACTGCATAGGTGCCATAAGCCGGAAACATCCGCTGGGACGTCGGCTATCTGGAGAGAGAGGGGAAGAGGAAGCAGAGCATCAGGGTTCACATGGTCAACGTCGGTTTTTTAAAAATAAAATTCTTTTAAGTATTGCCTGGCAATAAAAAAAAACTGTTTATAAAAGGGTCTTCATTGGTAAACGACTTGTTATCCTCAAAAGATATTCCCATGTTTATAGCGGCGCCTTCAACTAGTCTTCTCCACGTGAGAAATCGTCGCTTTAAAAATAATTTTGTGCACCATCCCAATTAATTCTGTGGTCTAAATTAAAACTGTGAGCCACCAAAGCGCTGCCCTGTGCATGAAGATCATAGGCCCTTTTGTGTTCCCTTAATCTGACCTCTAATCCCCTACCACTTTCCCCGTAGTTACACCACCGCAATCCTGACAAGGAACCTTGTAAACGCCGTTATTTCTCTTGGGTACTGTTATTATTCTTTGTAAGAGCTTTTGCCAAAGTGTTTTTGTAAAGTATAAAACTACTATTTCTATGTCTTTTTGGTGCTTATTTTATATAATCACCTACTTTTGAGATTACATCGTGAAAGGGCAATGATACACGTTTCTTGACTTTCATTTCCTTATTCTCTTGACCAATGTAAAACTTCTTTTTAGCTCGGCTAATTGCGTCAGTAATAAAATGTTCTGGGTACTTTAAGGACCTAAAAGTGTCTACGACATGTTTGAGTTCCCCGTCTAGAAATGCGGGGTCACATATGCGAAGAGCCCTTAAAACAAACTCATATTACATTCCTTTTTAACTTGTTGTGAGTGGTGGGAAAAATAATGAATATAATTCTCTCTGTTGGTAGCTTTTCTAAAAACTGAAAATTTAAAAGAGTTACTGTTCATCCCTATGAATTAAAACATCTAAGAAAGAAATCTTACCATCAACCTCTTTTTCTACTGTAAAATTTTATCGAATCGACAACGTTGTTGGCAGTATTCAGTAAGCAATCTAAAGCTACGTCGTCGCCGTAAAAAACAATAAATATGTCGTCTACATCTCACCCACAGAGCAGGCTTACAGTTGGGGTTACATCTCTCTAATATTTCAACTTCTATGAACTCCATGCACAGGTTGGCTAAAACTGGTGACAATGGTGTAACCCATGGAAACACCAGCCTTTTGTTGAAAGTATTCATCATTAAAAAGTGAAAAAATAGTAGTGTCAACACAGATTCTAACCAAGTCTAGAAACTGGTCGCAAGGAATAGGAAAGTTGATAGTCCCTTCTTCATGTCTCTTCTTTAGATTTTCCAAAACATAGTCAAGAGGAACATTTGTGAATAGGGATGTGACATCGAGGCTAATCATCCTACCATCGGTACGGTTAAACACCTTAATCTGTCAATGAAATGGGAGGAGTGTATTAAGTGAGCATCAGAGATGGTGCCCGAGTAATGAAACTAAGGGACTTAGCTAACCATGAAGCAAGAACACTCTGTGGGGCATTACAAGTGGCAAACTATTGGACGGAGGGGAGTACCTACTTTGTGTATTTTAGGCAAGCCATATAAAAAATATGGCCAACTAGGGATTTTTCCAGAGATTTTTTGACAAGATAAGCTCTTTTATGGGCGGGGTCCTGCAAGCGAAATTTCTGTCCCTTCGTGAAGCCTTGAGATGCCTGCGAGAAGTTTCTTCAATCAGACTGTTTGAGGGTGCCAGAGAAAGAGCAGGTGAGGTTGCTAGACTTAGGGGTTTATCACATGGTCAAAAATTACAACAAAAACTGCTCAGACTTTGTAATGTTTCAAAATGGGAGATACATGTGGTTAAAGTTCTCAATCTCTCCGACTTTCCTTTAAATCAACAGCAATTAGAAATTCTTAACCTGGGTCTTGGTTTTGCTTGGCAACAGTAAACAAAGATTTTCTTCAGGTATCAGCAACATAAAACTATCATAATTTCAAATACCCAGAATATAATATTAACTTTTTGAAAGGTGTTATTCTTAAACAAAGCTTAATTGGAAAGGAATTTGAGTTTTGCCGAAACGACATCGAGAAGCCCTAATTGTCTTTTTAAAAATAAGGATATTATGGTTGTAAAAGCTGACAAAGGAGGTTCTACAGTAGTTATGAATAAACGAGATTACTTGAATAAGGCTTACCAGTTATTAAACGACACTAATACCTATATAAAATTAACTAACCCCCCCATCATTGCAAAAACTCAGCAGGATTTCAATCGAAAAATTAAAAAGATCGCAAATTCTTTGCAGGACCCCGCCCATAAAGAGCTTATCTTGTCAAAAATCTCTGGAAAAAAAAACTCCTAGTTGGCCATATTTTTATGGCTTGCCTAAAATACACAAAGTAGGTACCTCCCCTCCGTCCAATAGTTGCCACTTGTAATGCCCCACAGAGTGTTCTTGCTTCATGGTTTAGCTAAGTCCCCTTAGTTCATTACTCGGCACCATCTCTGATGCTCACTTAATACACCTCCCATTTCATTGACAGATTAAGGTGTTTTAACCGTACCGATGGTAGGATGATTAGCCTCGATGTCACATCCCTATTCACCAAATGTTCCTCTTGACTATGTTTGGAAAAATCTAAAGAAGAGACATGAAGAAGGGACTATCAACTTTCCTATTCCTTGCGACCAGTTTTCTAGACTTGGGTTAGAATCTGTGTTGACACTACTATTTTCACTTTTAATGATGAAATACTTTCAACAAAAAGGCTGGTGTTTCCATGGGTTCACCATTGTCACCAGTTTTTAGCCAACCTGTGCATGGAGTTCATAGAAGTTGAAATATTAGAGAGATGTAACCCCAACTGTAAGCCTGCTCTGTGGTGAGATATGTAGACGACATATTTATTGTTTTTTTACGGCGACGACGTAGCTTTAGATTGCTTACTGAATACTGCCAACAACGTTGTCGATTCGATAAATTTACAGTAGAAAAAGAGGTTGATGGTAAGATTTCTTTCTTAGATGTTTTAATTCATAGGATGAAAACAGTAACTCTTTTAAATTTTCAGTTTTTAGAAAAGCTAGCAATACAGAGAGAATTATATTCATTATTTTTCCCACCACTCACAACAAGTTAAAAGGAATGTCAATTATGAGTTTTTGTTTTAAGGGCTCTTCGCATATGTGACCCCGCATTTCTAGACGGGGAAAAACTCAAACATGTCGTAGACACTTTTAGGTCCTTAAAGTACCCAGAAACATTTTATTACTGACGCAATTAGCCGAGCTAAAAAGAAGTTTTACATTGGTCAAGAGAATAAGGAAATGAAAGTCAAGAAACGTGTATCATTGCCCTTTCACGATGTAATCTCAAAAGTAGGTGATTATATAAATAAGCACCAAAAAGACATAGAAATAGTTTTTATACTTACAAAAACACTTTGGCAAAAGCTTCTTACAAAGAATAATAACAGTACCAAGAGAAATAACGGCGTTTACAAGGTTCCTTGTCCAGGATTGCGGTGGTTGTTACTACGGGGAAAGTGGTAGGGGATTAGAGGTCAGATTAAGGGAACACAAAAGGGCCTATGATCTTCATGCACAGAGGGCAGCGCTTTGGTGGCTCACAGTTTTAATTTAGACCACAGAAATAATTCTTGGGATGGTGCACAAATTATTTTTAAAAGCGACGATTCTCACGTGAAGAAGACTAGTTGAAGGCGCCGCTATAAACATGGGAATATCTTTTTGAGGATAACAAGTCGTTTACCAATGAAGACCCTTTTATAAACAGTTTTATTGCCAGGCAATACTTAAAAGAATTTATTTTTAAAACCGACGTTGACCATGTGAACCCTGATGCTCTGCTTCCTCACTCTCTCTCCAGATAGCCGACGTCCCAGCGGATGTTTCCGGCTATGGCACCTATGCAGTGCAAGCAGGAGCAACTTCGCAGGTTCGGAGATCGAGGAGGTTGGCGCAACTGGCCTGTTGAGATTGGAATTACATAAAACACGGAACCAGCACTTCGACGATGGGCTGTTATCATTTTCTCGCCCCGCCCCACCTTTTTAGATGCTCTTCGGAGGGAAACTACCCTCTTCATTACATTTTAACGTCACACTGATGAGGAACACCGTTCAAGTGTTCGAAAGTCTTTGTTTTTTATTTTTACATACAAACATATATTTTTATATAATTGTGGATATTTTTAAACATACAGGTAAATGTAATGACTGCACATAGACTAGTAAAAAATGTATGTAGTTATCGGAGCACTGCGTTTTTTTTTCCCTATTCATTGGGTGTTGTTATGCAACTGGAGTAACATCGTGAGGAGACTTTCATTTATCGAAAATATTACCTGGTTTCAGACACTTTAAAAGGAAATTCTTATAAATTTTATATATATTATAATTATTCCCGGTAACTGAAAATATAGTGTATAATTTTTGTTTCTCCTTTGGTGACATTTAAATTTGAGACAGAATATTCCTTAATGATTTATATCAAGCATATTGGGAACATATATATATAATATATATATATATATATATATATATATATATATATATATATATATATATATATATAAACACACACACACACACATAATCAGCACTTCCTTGCCTTTATATAAATCATAGCCTTGGCTTCCCTTCTTGTCCATTTAATTTATTACCGTTATCTATTCCCTGCCACACCTTTCAACATACGCACAAAAACAAAAACACACACACACACTTCGCAGACGAGGGTATATAAGATGTGACGAGGAGAGCATCTTTTCATTGACGTGAAGGTGGACTACAGAGACTTACCAGCCTCGTGAAGATGAGTTTTGGCTTTAACTTCCTACATAACTCGCAGCCGATTAGCGTTATCTATTCCCTGCCACACCTTTCAACATACGCACACAAACAACACACACACACACACGAGTCGTGCGTAAGCGTTAGCACACGCGGTAAGAAAACGTTGCTTTGTGGGGGGGGGGGTGAGGGAGGATGGGAGGAAAGGAAGGGGGGGTGTTTGTTACTTGAAGTAACTGTCATCGTTGCTGTAACCTTGGCCATACATCTACCACAAAAGGGAGGGGGAGGGGAGAAGATGACGTAATACACAATGGTACTCCTTTACCCTCATTTCCTTCCTCGTCCTCTCCCACCCCCCTCAGCCCCCCACACCTTCCAGGTCCCCATAGATGTTTCACCCAAATTCCCCCCCCCCCCTCCCCCCCCCCCCCCTTTGCTACACTACTGTATTATCCATATCTTTCGGTAACGTGATACTGGAGTCACAAGTAACAAAGTACGGCTGTACCCTACTACATCTAGTGCAAAGCCCAAAGGGGTGAGTCGTGTTTAGACGTAATTCTCCACGCCTTGTTTCCTCCTTTTTGCACTTCTTTACCTTTAGTAGTACCTGTTCGTGCTCTTGATTGGCTGGTTTAAATTTCCCCGCTAGGTTTTGTCTCTCTCTCTCTATATATATATATATATATATATATATATATATATATATATATATTTAAATATATATATTATATATATATATTATATATATATATATATATATATATATATATATATATATATATATATATATAGTATATATATATATATATATATATATTTATATATATATATATATATATATATATATAAAAAATATATATATATAGATTTATTACAAAGATGTATCTTTTCCTCATTGACATAAGCAGCGAACAAGCAATGCCATAAACCAAAACAAGAGCATGCCAATATATATATATATATATATATATATATATATATATATATATATATATATATATATATATATATATATATTCTCTTGTTTTCGGTTTATGGCATTGCTTGTTTGTATTTTATGACATTGAGAAAATTATCCATCTTTGTAATTTGACCTTGAGGTCTATCACGAAGACAAGCACACTCCTTAATATATTTTTCCACGGCTATGTAAGTTGTTCTAGTTCAATTCATTGGTACCTTCTTTACGAGATATCGTATTTTGGTTGTAATTCGAGACTTCTTTTTTTTAATTCCGTTTGGGAGGGGGAGGGAACCCAATTCAGCAGAATTTAGCATTTCCTAAGGTCGCTCGTCCGTGAATAGTGTGCGAAATCCAATCGGGATAACCTTCGTAACAATATAGTATGAAGGCCGTTTTTGGGACCAGTTCAGCGTTGAAGAGTGGAGGTAATAATAATAGTAGTATTCGTTTTTCTTAGGGGAACGAGGTCTTGTGTAATTCTGTTGGTTCTCTCACAGCAAACTCGTTCACTACGAAAGATATCAACATTGCTGACCTGCCTCGTGTAAGTGAATTTGTAAATTGTCAGTACATTCTCTCTCTCTCTCTCTCTCTCTCTCTCTCTCTCTCTCTCTCTCTCTCTCTCTCTCTCTCTCTCAGCTATGAATGCATTGGTGAAAACAGCCACCAAATTACATGCGTACTATCATGTTACTTCCGGCATTGATTTGTAGTACATACGAGGTCATTGTGGACATGGGTAAATTAAGCCCACAACCGTATCTTATGCAGACTCACGAAAGCACCCACTCAATCGTTATTTAGCACTGGATGATACATACATACATACATACACTAACTATATATATATATATATATATATATATATATATTATATATATATATATATAATATATTGTGTATAAATATCATCATGTATACTATATAAATATTTCTGTACTATGGGAACTCAAGCCCCAGAAAGTGTTGGGCTCACTGTAACGCTGATGCTATAAGAGAGAGAGAGAGAGCATTTTTCGCAAGTCTTGGAGAACATGCTTTGTCATCTGCGCAAGCTTTGCAGCACTCGAAGTCATTGTGATCGGAAGTGTGCTTAAGGATACGGTGACGAAGATGGGGATTTTCTATGCAGAGAATAATGAGAGTGGAATGTTTTAGACGTATATGGTTTGTGGTAATCTTTTTGCATTTTTCTTAGTCCCACAAAAACTAAGGAAGACTGCATTTATTAACCCGTATGCTCGTATACATAGGTATCTTCAAGGACCTATGCTTTTCATAAGTATATGTGCAAGCAACTTCAAGCGCCGCTGTTGACTTTCAGAATATTGTACTATATCAAATGCCGTATTTATCTTTATTTTTTTCTTTGCTGAATAGCAGTTGTTTACCCCATTAACTAATGGTACGTTTAGACTAAATTGTTATTGCCAGTGGCCCCTATATAGTATGCATGTAGAATGGAGGACTTAGGTAATAGGTCTGAGCTTCACAGTGGTATGTAACGTTTGGGGGGGGGGGGGGGGGGGGTGGCGATGTCGTTGGTTGGTTCACGCATGAAAGGGGTTACATACAAAATTATACATATATATATATATATATATATATATATATATATATATTTATATATATATATATTTATATATATAGTATACTTAGTTTATTTACAAAATGTACATTGCAGTGTGTAAACTATGTAAATTTCATGAAAAATTATTAAAACTCAAGAATGAAGTCTTATTTTTTATATTTTGTCCAAAATACTAAACAAAACATTAAAAAAAGGGTTCCATTCAACGTAAAAACACCTTACAAACAAATAAACAGACTTATTAAAAAAAATCACCTTTGGATTGCATTACCGAACCAAATAAATACTTAACAAGGATTATTTGATTTGTGTGAAAGGTCTCAGAGGCTTGCTGACGCGCTCTACTTTTGTGAGGTAAAAAATAGAAGCGGAAACAGAGAATATCGGTTTGTATGCGGTAATCGTTCTAATTCTATTCAGGGGAGAGTGTCTAGACGGCTCCCTTTTGGATAACAAGAGGGTCATATGATAAGCCATGCACCCTGCGGATTAATGGAGAGAGAGAAAGAGATTAATACAAAAAAAAATGTCCTGTTCTGAATTCTGGAATTTCAAGGAGAGAGAGAGAGAGAGAGAGAGAGAGAGAGAGAGAGAGAGAGAGAGAGAGAGAGAGAGAGTCCTCATTGGCAAATCGTGTTCTTTAAATTAGCTTTAAATTCACCATACTTTCCCACTCTTCATGGCTTTGTTGACATTTTCATGTTTCTTATTTGGCCTTTTTTTTTAATCTGCTGAACGCTCATTGCAACACTTAATGGCGCGTGTTAGTGATATTTTATTCAGTCGCCTTTATATTTATCTGGTTCGTTCAGTAGTCGTGTGTACAAGAAGCAGAAACGCGCTCAGTGAGTAACTTTTTTCCGAGTACCGTCCGCGACGAGGTGTGAGTATTGTCTCTCCCAAAGACAGTGCACGAGCACCTAGGGATTGTTGCCAGTTGCGCCCATTATTCTCGTTTTCCCTTTGTACGTCTCACTCGGAAATGTAAACACAAGGCTTACTCAGAGTCCCATGAAAACTAGCATTTTGTTACCGGCGGGTCTCTCTCTCTCTCTCTCTCTCTCTCTCTCTCTCTCTCTCTCTCTCTCTCATTTTCTCTTCCCTTTATTTTACGTACATTTTATTCATTTTTATATTATTATTAAAATCAACCGTATTCATTTGGAACAAACCAATGGGGGACATTGCTTTGAAATTCAACTTTCAAAGAATAAGGTGTTCCTTTTATTTTAATCCACATTTAGACTTTGCATTCTATCTTCTATACTCTATAGATATTCCTCTCGCTTTATTTTACCCACGTTTAGAATTTGCGTCCTTTCTTTTGAACTCGTTAAATATTCTTCTCCCTTTCTTTGTTTTACCTACATTTACAAACAAATGGGACTTAAACAAAAAAGTACTCCTTAAAAAAAAAAAAAGTACTCCCCTTTCACGTATACAAGACCAAGTTCTTGGGAACCCCTTCATCTCCCCTATCTCGCCTCTCGAGAAGTACTGCACTTCAACAACCTTGAGCCCCATCCATCTAATATTTATGATTCACTCCATCAGGGCGTATTTCGCGCTGCCATCATCTCGCAGAAACGTATATATATGCTTATGTACTTCACCTCAGCGTAACCTTGAAGTGATACTGGCTGCCGTCCTCAGACATTCAGGTGGTGGTTTTTTGGGGTTCTGTTCTGTCTGCATTTGATCACTTATCGGTGTGGTGGCCAAGGTTTTTTTTTTTTTTTTTTTTTTTTTTTTCTCTTTAAGACTGTTCTCTGAAATGCTCGCGCTCACTGTTTTGGAATGAGAGATTTTTTGGGATGTCTTTTACTTGCACACTGCTTTGGTATTTTATTTAGGACTTCTTATTCCTAGCTAAACCCATTTTTATATGGGGTCGCCATTACGAATGAGTCGTCTCCATCGATTTCTGTCTTGTGCCTCGTTGCTTCATTTATACCTTTCAATTCCATATCTTCCCTTACACAATCACGCCATCTCTTTCTTGGTCTTCCCCTTCTTCCTTCTACCCCGCACTTCCATTTCCATCGTATGTCTTCCAACATGATGTTCCTCCCTTCGTAACAGGTGTCCATACCATCGAAGCCTTCCTTCCTGGTATTTTCTTCGTATTTCAGCTACTTTGTTGATCCTCTTATATACTCATTTCTAATCCTAGCCTTCCTTGTTACTCCCGACATCCATCTCAACATTCTCATTTCTGCTACTCCATCATCTTCTCCTCTGTTTTCCTCATACTTGCCGTTCTGTTTCCATATAACATTGCTGGTCTGACCACCGTCCTATGGAACTTTCCTTTCAATTTCAGAGGGACCTTCTTGTCACAGAGTACCCCTGATGCAGACCTCCAGTTATTCCATCCTGCCTGAATTCGGTGTCTCACCTCTTGGTCCATGCTTCCACTATCCTCCAATACGGACCCTAAGTACTTGAACTTCTGTACTTTCTTTATTTCTTCCCCACCCAATCTTATGCTACTTCCACCGTCCTCAGTAATACTAGAAAAACACATATATTCGGTTTTTGATCTGCATTCTCATTCCTCTCCTCAAGTGCTGTCTCCATCCCACCTCTCCAACAACCTCCCCTCCAACTCCTCCTTCCCCTCTGAACACAACACAATGTCATCCGCGTATAATATGCACCATGGCACTGCTTCTCTAACATCCCTGGTCATTACATCCATCACGATGTTGAAGATGAATGGGCTAAGTTGCTGACCCCTGGTGTAATCCAACTCCTATCTCAAATCCATCCGTCTCACCAACACTACTCCTCACTCTAGTACACATTCCTGTACATCTCCTGAATAATTCTGACATACTTTTTCCGGCACCATTCTTCTCCCTCAAACATCTCCATATTTCTTGCCTTGGCACTCTGTCATAGGCCTTTTCAAGGTCTATGAATACCAGATGCAGGTCTCGTTGTTTTTCTCTGAATTTCTCCATTAGCTGCCTTATGCAAAATATTCCATCCGTTGTGCCGCTTCCCTTCATAATCCTAACTGTCCTTCCCTATTCTAACTTCCTCTCTCAGCCTGCTATCTATGATTCTTTCGATCTTCAACGTGTGAGACATTAGTTTTATACCTCTATAATTACTGCATTCCTGGACATCACCTTTACCTTTAAATATAGGTATCAATATGCTTTCCCGCCATTCTTCTTTGGTATCTTTTCCTGTTCGAATATTTTTTACCATCAGATCATACAAGATGTCTACCCCTTCCTCTCCTAAGGCTTTCAAACTTCGACTGGGTATTAAGTCAGGTCCTGTTGCCTTCCATTTCTCATTCTTTTTAAGGCTCGTATCACTTCATCCCTAGATATCCCCATTACCATTCCCATGTTTACTTGTCCATCCTCTCTTACAAGTCTTTCATTTTCTTCATTTAGCAGTTGTTCGAAATACTCTTTCCATCTTTTCAGGATGTCTTCTTCCTTTTTACGACAGTACCATTCCTATCTTTCATTTGCTTAATATGGGTGATGTCCTTTGTTCTTTTATTTCTTACTTTTTGGACAGTTTGGAGCGCTTACTCAACCCTTCCTTGGTTTCCAGTTCATTATAAACCTCTTCATATGCCCTTGCCTTAGCCTGAGCTACCACCCTTTTTACTTCGTTTGTTTCTTTCTCTTAATCTTTTCTCTGTCCTCCTGCAGCTGTGACTCTTCAAATCTCTTCTTTGCCTCCTTTTTACCTTTCACCACTTCCCCCACCTCTTCTTCCCACCACCAGCTCTCCTTTTTCCTCCCATACTATTCCAGATGTTTCCCCTAGTATCTCCTTTCCATGTCTTCTAATCACTGATGCATTATGCCTCCACCATTCTCCCACATCTTCAATCCCAGATCAACCTCTCCCAGCATCTTCTCCTGAACTCTCTCTTCTTATCATTATCCCTCCCTAACAATTTATACCACTTTTATTTTCTTTACCCCATTCTTTTCG
The DNA here is from genome assembly GCF_015104395.2 of Macrobrachium nipponense. Lineage (NCBI taxonomy): Eukaryota > Metazoa > Arthropoda > Malacostraca > Decapoda > Palaemonidae > Macrobrachium > Macrobrachium nipponense. Next base: position 20,842,612 of record NC_087209.1, on the reverse strand, counting down.
TTTTCTTTTCTCTTTTCATCTTTAAATCCATACAAAGGAGCCTATGTTGGGGGGCCACGTGGTCACCTGGGATAACTTTACAATTCCTAACTTCCACCAGCCTTGATCTATTGTAAAGGAGGTAATCTATTTGTGTGCATCTACCGCCACTCCTGTATGTTATCAAGTGCTCTCTTCTTTTTGAAGAATGTGTTCACTATTGCCATATCAAAGGACACGGCAAAGTCTACTATACTCTCTCCTTCTGGGTTTTCTCTCCCCAACCCATGTCCTCCATGCACACGTTCAATTACATCCTTTTCATTTCCGACATGTCCATTAAAGTCTGCCCCCACTACAGTCCCTCTCCTGCTCTTCCAGTTCTTGCGTTACCTCACTCATTTCGTTCCAAAAACGGCTTCTTTTCTTCCTCTGTGCAGCCATTGTGGAGCATAACCGCTAATGATGTTCATTGTTTTCCCCTCCATAACATATCTTCACTCTCATAATGCGGTCATTCTTTCTACTCACTTCCGTCACTGCATTCTTCATTTCCCCCGACAACACTACTCCAAACGCCATTCCTACCCTGCTCATTTGCTCCACTATAGATTAACTTGTAGCCATCCCCCAGTTCTTTAGCTTTATTACCCTTCCATCGAGTTTCCTGCACACACAAAATATCCACTCTCTTTATCCTCATTAACTCTGCAACTCTCTTCCTCTTCCTGTCATAGACCCAATATTGAGCTGGCCTATTCTGATCACATTTAGAGCTCGCTTCTTTAGCTGCACCCGCTCATGATGCAGTAGCCCTCGCCTTTGTCACAGAGTTAGGTATTTTATTTAGGACGTTGTGATAAAAATTGTATTAAAAGTCTCTCTCTCTCTCTCTCTCTCTCTCTCTCTCTCTCTCTCTCTCTCTCTCTCTCTCTCTCTCTATCTCTCTCATATATATATGTATATAAATGTGAATGTTTAAAATATACGTATATTTACATTATTTTATACATGTATAATGTATAATTGTGATGGAATTATATTAGCGCTCTCTCTCTCTCTCTCTCTCTCTCTGTAGATATATATAATATATATAAATGAGTGTGTTTAAAATGTATGTATACGTATATATATTCATTATTTTATATATGTATAATTGTGATGAAATTATATTAAGTCTCTCTCTCTCTCTCTCTCTCTCTCTCTCTCTCTCTCTCTCTCTCTCTCTCTCTCTCTCTCTCAATCTTGTTGGTCTTGATATCGGGACGTAGTACATTAACAAGGTTTATTTGACGCCAAATTTTGGAGTAGGAAATCTTTTGCAACTGCAATTCAGGACAACTCTTCTGAAGGTGAGGAGGGCAACAGCCGGTGTCATTTTACTCGACGCCCTGCCACGAAGAGATGATGGGTAGTCCGATGACGAGGGTGATGACGAAATCACTCGGGTGAAAGAGCTCCTCCTTGATGAACCTCGCTCTCATTGTGAGCGACGAAGGCCAGAGCTCCTCCTTCGGGGTGAAAGAGCCATTGTGATTGTTGGCCGAGACCTCGGGATTAAATGGGCATGTCAGCCTTGGAATTCTCTTCTCTTAAACAACAGGTTGAATCAGCGGCGGCGGCGGCAGTTGCTACTCTGCTTTGCCATTTTGTTGGCCCATCTGCAGTTGTACTATGTGACAGTTGTACCGTCCGCTCCTCTCTCACTCCCTCAACAGCAGCATTTGGTAATGACCTGTGGTTCACGTTTATTTGGATTTGTGGAGGTTTAGCTTTAATCCTGTATTGCACAATTGTTTATAAACATACACATACATACGAGAGAGAGAGAGAGAGAGAGAGAGAGAGAGAGAGAGAGAGAGAGAGAGAGTCCTCTGTTCCAAAAATTTTACAAGGGCATTGTCCTTAAAACTGCATCTTTGAAGAAAAATTGAGAGAGAGAGAGAGAGACTTATGTAAATTTATTTTAAACGCGGAGGCCTTTCAGTTATATATTAACAAAACGTGATTTTTTCATGGAAAAAATGTTCTCTGAGTGTTGAACCTTGCTCTTACGCTTAATTTTTTTTATGAATATAAAACGGTGCTCTTGCAAATTAGCTATATTCCTTGGTTCTATTTATTAACCCGGGGCGTACAACATTCAGCATGTGGAAAGTAGTAGTTTTGCTTTCCTAGCGCCTACGAAGCTTTTAAAACGTTCTCTCCCTATTTCAATTGCCTCTCGCGTAAGATTACTCTGCGTATATTTTCTCTCATTTCTAATCAAGTCGAGATGAGGGCGCATAGCTTGGGGTAATTTCCGTATTCTAAATTGACCCTTGAAGACCGGAAAAATTCCATCTCTCTCTCTCAGTTCCTCGTTGGACGAGGGGTTTACGTGCTCGCCTACCGAGTCGGTAGTCGCGAGTTAGTTCGATTCTCCGCTCTGCCAACGTGGAATCAGAGGAATTTATTTGTGGTGATTAGAAATTCATTTCTCGATATAATGTGGATCCCTCAATAAGCTGTAGGTCTCGTTGCTAGGTAACCCTAGGAGAGCTGTTAACCAGCTCCCAGTGGTCGGTTAAACTAATATATACTTAACTCTCTCTCTCTCTCTCTCTCTCTCTCTCTCTCTCTCTCTCTCTCTCTCTCGTTTCCCCTCTTTTGTTGCCTATTGTTTACACATGGCGAGCTGTGAATAGAGGGAAATGACGTTTATTATGTATGAAGGGTTCCTCCTGTTATTGAAACTAATAAACTGGGTGCGAAAGGAACAAAAAGGTATATATAAAAAACCGAAAAAAAAAAAAAAAAAAAAAAAACTTGTCGAGACACAGGAGCAGACATAGTAGGAGAAAAAGCGTCGTCAAAGGGAGAGGCAGTTGTGTGTGTGTGTGATCATCAAATGATGCCCTCAATAGACGTGAGGTAAAAAGTGGGAGAATTTTTGCAAGGGAAAGCGACAGAGGTGGCGCCATTGACAACTTGAAAGGTTTCAACATCAAGGGTGTTGAGATGCTTCAGTAGGTAAGAGGAAAGATCTTTAAAAAAAAAAAAAATAAAATAAAATAAAAACAAGGATAACCTTTCCAACTGGAAAAAAAAAAACTAACAAATGGACCGACGAAGCAATCGAGTTTTCTGTACAGTGTATAATCAAGACCACGGCAAATAGACCTATGTTTTCGGTTGGCTCGGTCACTCATAATGCTGCATGAGACGCGGCTCATGAAACTTTAACCACTGCCCGATGGTGGCCTGTCTTTTATATCGTTGTCAGACGCATGATTATGTGTAACTTTGACCTTTAGATAAGATAAAAATGACTGAGGCTAGAGGGCTGCAAATTTGGTCTGTTTTGATGATTGGAGGGTGGATGATCAACATACCAACTTGCAGCCCTCAGTAGTAGTCTTTAAGATCTGTGGGCGAACAGGAAAAAGTGCGGACGGGGTAGACGAAGCCATCTCAATAGTTTTGTTTTGTAGAAAACTTAAAACAATAAAAGAGACGAGATTTCTTCACGATTCTCCTCCCAATTTCTTGTTGTTTATTCTTGTATGTTTATTTACGTTCTCACAGTTTACAGCTGCTTTCGACGCTCTGCTCCCTGAAAATAATTATACATAACTTACACAGCAGCGTCTGATACAAAGGCCAACTTTCCTCCCCAAGTGCCGGCGCTGTTTTGGCTCTGGTCTGAGAGGCATTAGGAGATTTGGGCGCTGCTTGGGTGCCTTCGGCTCTGCTTTTACAGTGAGGCGCTGTAGCAGATGCTTGGTCAAAGCAAACAAATCGAGATTTACATCAGTCTCAAAGCTACAAAGAACACTTTGTGAGAAAGTTCAAGATACATATATTTTTTACTTATGCACATATACGTATTGGCTTACTCAAGCGCGAATAAACATACTGATACATATATATTGTATAAATTCGTGCTTGCATGCATGTATACATATATTCAAGATACATATATTTTTTCTTATGCACATAGTATTCATACGGCTTGAATATACATACTGGCTTGCTCAAACGCAAATAAACACATACATATATATTGTATAAATTCATGCTTGCATGCATGTATACGTAAGTGCTAGAATTCACTATACCTATGTTTGTACATAGAACCATATACATACTGGCGTGCTTGCACAGGAATACAACTAATACATATTATGTATTTTATACATTCATGTTTAAATATATGTATACAAAAAAATCGTTTGTGTAATGTTTGTGCAGTTTTGACAACGTGGAGATTTTTTCTATTCATCCCAAATTTGCTCAAAATAAAAAATTTACAA
>NC_087209.1:20793338-20833338 GCF_015104395.2 Macrobrachium nipponense | reverse complement strand
AAACATAACCTCGCATGAGATTAGGTGTGAACCTGAGATGGTAATTTATTTCACGATATTTATGTCTGGAAACAGGTTTGGGTGAAGGGTTCGTTGTGGTTCTAATCACATCAAAATCGCAATTTGTACATTTATGGCCCAGACCACTGCTTTTAAATCTTGGCATTTCTATTTTGAATTTGCTAAGTAAAAGTGAGCGGCTCATAGATTGATGTATTTGTATAAAATGGCGTTGCATCTGCCATGGCAGTCGACGCTTAATGGTGTGCGCTCGCAGAAGAGTTTGTGAAATATCCCGTCGTTTGATATGAACATTTCGGCCTCCATTCATAGTTTTATGGCTGCAACATTGTTCCCGTTGCCCTGACGTAACTTTACGACAGTGATATACCTCTCGATATTGCTTGCCTGGGAACTTTTTATAGCTCCAGGTATGATATATCCTTCATAGCCTCAAGTCTGATATAGTTTTTATTGCCTACGAAGTTGAGGCATCTTTTATAACCTTAATTTGAGTCTGGCTGGTCTTCGAAGGAGGTGACGGCCACTTTGCTTGTGTGTGTGTGTGTGTGTGTGTGTGTGGTGTTTTTTTTTATTTATTTTTTTTTTTTTTTATTTATTTATTTATTTTTTTTTTATAAAGGAAAATGCTGTACAGCTCAGAAGAAAACGAGGTTAAGTGTTTAAAGGGTTCTTATTACCTGCGAATGTTTTCCTTCTCGGTAGAGGCCGGTTTCTGCAGTTGTATCTTTGTTGCGCCTTTCTAAGAGTTCAAATCCTGTGACGTACCTCAATGATTTTCTCCTTAGGATGGCTTTATCCTAAGGAAAGGTGTTGGTGATTGTTAATATCGAGACAATACAATTTCATGCATATTCACTAATATATCTGGTATTTAAACTACAATTTAAAAACGTGTTTTTAAATCGTAGTCATAATTATTTTACAGTCTCATTCTGCGCCTTCATGTGGCCCCCAAAAAATGTTCTCAATAAAGAAATCTTGAATTATCACATTATTTATCTCTGTTATGTTGAAGTGGCCGGCCGTTGATCCACTTACCCAGATCTCGAAATTAGTCAGGACGAGGAAAAGGGGTATTTGGCTGAGCGAGGAAATAAAAGGGGGAATTAGGTAACAGACGATTCCCCCCACGAACACACTTGGCAAAAACACTCCGCTTGGTTCAAAGTTTTTTTTTATTTTTTCACAGTTTTTTTTTCTCACCATTATGTGCCTGTTACTACCCGATTACATGTGGGGAAAAGGAATCTCTCTCTCTCTCTCTCTCTCTCTCTCTCTCTCTCTCTCTCTCTCTCTCTCTCTCTCGTTCGAATGCTGAAAAAACTGGTTATATTCATGCTAAGAAATTGTTTTTTTCTCTATATATATAAGTGCAGTTGATATTTAGGTATAATTTTCCTCTCTCTCTCTCTCTCTCTCTCTCTCTCTCTCTCTCTCTCTCTCTCATATATATATATATATATATATATATAAATATATATATATATATATATATATATATATATATTATATATATATATGTATACGATCATCTGTTTTAATATAAAAAAACATTAGATTTAGACGTTAATAAATCATTACCTTATCATAATTTCATTAATTTGAGTTTAATTCTCACCTTTACAGCATACGTGAAGAGTCGACTGGCATAGAGTGGTACGGTACCTCTATTAGCTATAATAGAGGGAAGTTATCGATGCAGCGGGCTGATAATGTACCGTTGGTATGGTTGCGGTTGACTGAATCACGTTTTGTGCACTTGTGAACACACACACACACACACGTCATTTTGTTCTAAATTTTGCATCGAATTTGACCTAAAACAAAAATAAATTGATATTTTTCGTAGATTTGCATCGAATTAAAGTTAGACCTAAAATAAAAATAAATTTATATTTTTCGAGAAGTTTGCATTGAAATAGACCTAAAATTGAAAAAAAAAAAAAAGATTTTTCGAGAAGTAGAATAAATATGGTTTTACACGAAAGACATTATTATTATTATTATTATTATTATTATTATTATTATTATTGCTGTTGTTGTTGTTGTGATGTTGTTTCATTTTGATAGTTTGGCTTCTGATGTGAGAATTGTCACAATAAGTAGGCGGCCATGAAAGGGTTACCTGTTGACAGGTCTGCTCAACACTTGTGGTTAGGTTGTTGCGTTTCCCTCACGTATCCTAATATTAGGAAATTTGTGGTTCCAGTTTATATATATTTCCATTCGTTTTCGGTCCTGTCTTCTTTCTGAACTGTTGGACTTGTGACCTCGTACTGTGTCTAAGAAGCGAGCTGGTCAGTGTATTTACATCTACAGTTTATTTCTGTTCTCATGATATAACTATTTTATTTTAACCATTAGCGTTGTCAATAAATAAATCTAATCTTTGTTCATTTTTCTCTTTTGCAGGTAAGGAAAAGGATATTGAGCGTGAAGTGGATATGAGCCGTGTAAAGGTAAGCTGGATGGTGGAGGGAGAGAGAAACGTGAGCTCATGATAATTATCTGCAGGAACCATATCGGTTTGATATGGGATTAGGAATGAATGCTTAGCGCAGTTTGAATTTACATAATGACGATTGATTGTAATGGTGCGTGTGTGTGTGTATATATATATATATATATATATATATATATATATATATATATATATATATATAAACAAAACAAAAAGAATGTATAATGTTAGAGAATTAAGCCTTGTTCAAAAGCAATAATGCATCTCCTTCACGGTTTCCTTTTCTTTATTATTTCTAACCACAAACAAAAACAAAAATTTGTATTATATAATGGTAGACGTCGTCTATCTTATTTTTTTTCGACGGGTTTCGTTTCTTTAATCATTGTGGTTATTGTTATCAACTTCTTATGTAGAGGAAGACGAATCCTTGCGTTTTTTTTTTTTTTTTTTTTTTTTCCGTCAAAGTCGCTACAAGCCTTCGCCAACGTAGCCATCATCCTCACGAGCATTGTCCTTCAGAGTAGAAACTCTCTCTCTCTCTCTCTCTCTCTCTCTCTCTCTCTCTCTCTCTCTCTCTCTCAACTCATGGTAGGAAGTCATTACTTTTAGGTTTATAACTTGACTGATGGCTTTCCTGTGTGAGACAGGGCTGAAACGTTCTGTGAGACGAGAATTTTACAACAAAAAAAACATCTCTCTCTCTCTCTCTCTCTCTCTCTCAAGAAGAATCTTTTGTATCTTGAAATGAATGATACTGCTGTTTGGACAGTGTTAGAACATTTACAGGACGAGAAGTATTCTGAAAGCCAAAGCAGCTCTCTCTCTCTCTCTCTCTCTCTCTCTCTCTCTCTCTCTCTCTCAATAGGAAGTCATTACTTTTAGTTTTATAACTCAAACTGTTGCTTTCCTGTCCGAGACAGGACTGAAACCAGGATCCATTTGAAACGTTCTGAAAGACGAGAATTGTACGACTAAAACGTGGGCTCTCTCTCTCTCTCTTCTCTCTCTCTCTCTCTCTCTCTCTCTCTCTCTCTCTCAAACAGTTTCCTCTTTATATTTAAGTCTGCGACAGAATAATAACTTGGAATGCGAGACTGGTCTAAAACGTTCTGTAAGGAGAATCTTTCCGAGAATTGTTGACAAGAGCAAACGTACCCCTTCGCACTTCTGCTGCGCTCTTTGCCACGAGTTTTTGGCTGGGTTAAACCGAACTGTTTAATATATATATATTTACATAGTGTGTAAGTGTACAGATAAGTACATTCATACATAATATATGTATAGCTGTGTATTTCTATAGAGATAGATCGGTAAGTAATCATATACACACATAATACTACACGTACGTCTACTTGTATCAGCAATTTCTTGCGAAGCTTCCATGACAGTTAGTTATACGTGTATAATGTCCCTTTTGGCATTGTCGGTTTGGAAATATTCGGAGTTTAAGCAATAATAATAATGTAATAATAATCGTAGTAATTTGGTTGAGTGAAAGAAATAATTTAGCTAGCAGCTAAGAAAGGGAATGAGAATTAATCCGTCAGGTTATTAAATCATTTTTTTTTAATCTTCGAACGAGATAGATGAGAGCATAAGTCAGGATGGGCAGTTACTTTGTATGAGGTCACTCATGTTTAGTGGCAAAGGAACTGAACTGAAGGAAACAGTTCGGGGTAGGGCATTTTCAACTTGACATGTTGTTCGTACCCCCGAAGATGTTGATATTAATATAGTTTGTTGTTCGTACCCCCGAAGATGTTGATATTAATGTAGTTTGTTGTTCGTACCCCTGAAGATCTTGATAATCACAATTGCCGTAACTCAGAGAAGTGGCATTCTGTCTGGGATAATCATATGAATAAATAAGTAATGTTGAAATTTTGTTATTTATTTAGTACGTATAACGTCGTTAATGTTTTTTTTAAGGCTAAAATGTCAACAGATTAGCGCTCGTTATTGGTTGAAGTGGAGCTAAATTAAGTAGCAGCGATTTCATTCTTATCGTGTTAGATATCATGATGCGCTTTGAGTTGCATATTACTTTCTTTGAACTAACATTAATTCTTACGATTATGCCTGCACACACCCACATACCCACATATGTATCAGTATGTGTGTGTGTGTGTTTTTGGAGATTGTGTGTTAATTTAGTTAACATTAGGTACTCTTTTCTGCTTTAGGAATTAAATAATCTACGTTAGTTATTCATGCTTACAACTAAGGTCTGCAAATGCTGAAATGTTTAGGCCCACAGCCGAGGGATTTGCGTTTGAAGCCCCCAAGCCTGAGTAGGAAATGAACGTTAAGGATACCTTATTTTTGAAGAGAGAGAGAGAGAGAGAGAGAGAGAGAGAGAGAGAGAGAGAGAGAGAGAGAGAGAGGATGTGAGGTATCAGTACCCTCGTCACAGTATATACCATCATATTTAAATAGGCGATAGCCTCTTAACCTGTGTATTTTTGTCATCAGATTGTATACAGTGTAAGGGAATCAGTATAGCTCCCCACGAGATACGAGGCGAGCGATAAGAAAAACCCTCACGGATAAGATATCGGGATAGCGATTAGGTACCCCGGGCCATAATGGCCGAACCCCCAAATAGTTTTGTGGAGCGATAACGCCCAGTTCCACTCCAACAATCGCGCTGTCAACTAACTGCCCGAACGAAAGGCATATTTGGATGTGTTATGTCTGCCGTGAGGATTGTTTAGTGTGTTTTCGTGCCGATGTGAGCCTTTAGTGTGACCCACAGGAAAGCTATTAAATGTGACCAAAGATGATCTTGAAGTCCCTGGAAATTTAATGCTTAACCGACCGCATTTTTTGTATCGGAAATTACTCTTGGCTTCGACTCATCGCTTTTAAAGAAGCTATCGAAGTGATTTAGCATTTTACTATGGATAGTTAAAAGGAAATATTAATTAATTGTAGTTGCGCTTTCATATATACAATTAATTGTCAGAATTTGTTTTTCCACCGGAATGTTAGCTGGGATTTCTGGTGCGAAATGAAAGTTTTGGTAAAAGTTATTAACGGATCCTCTATCAGCCTTTTAAAAAAAATGGCATCCACTTACGATCAGCTGATTAAAGCAACAGGTAATGTCACCTTCTCTCGCCAGAGTACAATATTAGAATTCTATTTTACTTTTCATGCAGAGGAATTTATTTTTGCTTGTCATTCTAACTTTTCCTTCAAAAAGTAATTCAAATAATTCGTTTAGTGTAATTTGTCTAACATTATTACTTGAGTTTTTCATTGTTTGTTTATAATTTATGATCAGAGCTAATCACGTCCTCTGCGATAAATCGTATCTTATCGGGGCTGATTTTTTCCCTAAAATTTCTCTTAATCAGTCAGACGAAATCGGGGGGCTATTTATTACTCAATTAACTCCACTTCGTATTTTCCAGCGAGTTTTTTTTTTTATAAGGTTTCTTTAGTTATAATTATGCGATTATTGGTATCCTTGACAGACAAAACACACACAGAGAGAGAGAGAGAGAGATTTATCGTGCTTCGTTGCTTTCGTTTTTGCGTCTGGTAGCTTTCCCTTGAAAATATTGTAAACTTGCAGTGAGAATGTGAAAACGCCAGTGGTGACGAGGCTTCTTTTAATCTACCATTTGTCTTACCTAGAGCAATAGTTGCCAAATATGTTTTTTTCTTTCGCAACGTAGCTTTTTCTGTCTTGGTTAGTGTTTTATTATTGTTATCGAGAGGGTATTGCAATATATATAGGGATGAATTCGCATTTATATGTTGATGAGCTGACCTTGGAAGTGTTTAAAGAGATTAATGGAACTTTATCGTACAGGGATTCTTGTCCACGATTCATATATATATATAGTATATATATATATATATATATATATAGATATATATATATATATATATATATATATCTATATATATATACATATACAGTATATCCTTTCTTTCACTTTTTTATTTTGTAAAGTTGTAATAGTAGGCAATTTAGCAACCTAAGCACAAACAAATTGGGCCCTTTTGTAAATTCACGGTAATGCCTTAAATATATTGAGAACGTACATTAATATTCATTTGATTTGATACGGATCAATAACATTTATCTTGAATGTCCTCTTTACTTTGGACTTTCGATAGTCTTGGAATCTTATCCCAGTTGAGTCTCTTGGGAAAGTTGTGCTTAAATCCACCCCATCATCTCCTTTTTCCCTCTTTCATTTATTTTCTTTTGTCGGTGAACGAACTAGATTTCTTTACCATCGCAAATATAATTAATGACTAAGTTTTCCCATTCGTCTGAAAGGCCAAATCCCTGTCAGGATACATAAAGGCTCTTGGGTGAAGTTTGATTACCTCAGCGACGATTATATCACCACCTTCTGAACTTTGGATAGGTTTTCGAAGTTTATCAGCTGAGAGAGAGAGAGAGAGAGAGAGAGAGAGAGAGAGAGAGAGAGAGAGTCCCATGAATGGTTTCACCCCAGTGGGGTGGGGATTACCTTAGTTTTTTATTGGTATACATTTTGATAAAACAGTAAATACTCCCGTCTAGTTTTCTCTTTTTCCTCTCTCTCTTTCTCTAGCTGCGATGTAGAATAGTCGCTTATCAGTTGAGTACTTAATTCACTGCTTCTAGAGAGAGAGAGAGAGAGAGAGAGAGAGAGACATTGTGGTAAGGTTTTGTCTCTTTTAAATGGAACACTTCTTATCGATCAAACTATTTATTTTGTAAAAAAAAAATAAATGAAAAATAAAAAAGTAACCGGCTAGTCATTGGGGGAAAATGAAGCCTTGAATTCTGATATGTAGATCTTGTAAACTGATTTCGTATGTAAATGTTTTATTTTATTTCATAGAGTGACTCAAAATTTTTTCCCTCGAGACATTTGTTACTTTCCTTCTTTTATTGCATTATACCGTAATCACCTGAAGAGTAGATCAGTTGGTACTGAAACTGTAGCGAATTGTAACTTTTATATATTTCCGAAACACCGCGTGATTTTCATTTATTCTTAGAGTACGACTAGTGTTCGTATCATATATATTTAGCTTCGAAGACCAACGTTTTGACATATTACGACGAAGGAAACGGAAGGTATTTTCAGGGAAGAGAGACGTACCAGGTAATATTTGTCATATCCTTTTGGCACTTGTGTTGATGATGACCGCATTAATTAGTGCGCAACTACGAGCCAAAAAACTTCCCAAATCCATATGTCACTAATATTAGTGATGACGTTGATGGGGCTCTTTCCGTCTTCATTTCAACGAAGAGTTTATGAGAAACTGAAATTTTGCTGTATTTTGGCACAAGGTTCGATGATGACCACGCTCAAGCTAATATAGCCTCTGGCACCTGCGCTGATGATGGCACTCAATAAGCGGTCGAGAAATTGGCTCGCGAACGCTCCTCCTCCTCCTCCTCCTCCTCCTCCCTGTCGCTTCGTAACTTTCCCAGAAGGACGTCTGTTCCTCGAAGGGCTAGACGGAGGGAAGAGGTCAGATGATGAAGCCACAAACAAAATGCGTCTTGAAGGTTCTCGGAAAATTTACGTGGAGTGTCGTTAATAGTTACTCCATGCATCCTTCTCCGTCCCCTTTATCTTTCCTCCTCCTCCTCCTCCTCCCCTCCTCCTCCATCTTCTTCTTCTTTGAGGTATTGTTACGGACTCTTGGCCATTTCGCAAGTGGAGGACGCAGCGAAGGCCAGTTGCAAATCTCTCTCTCTCTCTCTCTCTCTCTCTCTCTCTCTCTCTCTCTCTCTCTCTCTCTCTCTAAGATGTGCAGTACTAAACTCTTATACAACCATTGAATACTTTCGATTTACTTATACAACCATTGAATACTTTCGATTTACTTAGGGAAAGACATTATTGTTCGTAATTAAACGTTGCGATTATATATGAGGTTTGCGTACTAGAACCTTAAGCTGTAATGCTTGTGGGTGGATGTATTATTTCGGAATCCATTGATTGATTGGTTTTGTTTGCTGGTGTCGCAGTATTTAGCTGTTGTCGCAGTATTTAGCTGTTGTCAAGAGCTGTGAAAGTGAGGGTATTAAACGGGTTTAATAATGACTGTGGTAGAAACGACGGTTATCATTATCAGAGAGTTTTTTTTCATCATTATAGGTATTATCTTCATAATCGAGGTGGTTAATGTAAGAAAATTCGTTTCCCCATATTTATCGGTGTCAAGACCATGTACTGAAGACTTTTTCTTTTATTGGTTTTGTTGTCATGATATATATATATATATTATATATATATATATATATATATATATATTATATATATATATATATATATACTATAATATATATGGTAAATAAAGCATATATTTTAGTATAAATTTCTGTAGTTCGGTCTGTTTTCTTGCCTCTCAGATAGGAGAATGTGGCCACTTCAGGTAGTGGTAGTTAATCAATGAGCCAGTATATTCTCTCTCTTCTCTCTCTCTCTCTCTCTCTCTCTCTCTCTCATATACATACATACAGACAGACACACGCAGTATGTACATTAGTGTAAGCGGGAGACGAAAAAAGAGCTTGCGCGCAAGCTAAGCAAAAAAATAAATGTGAAGGGCGCTTCCTTGGGCGCGCGCATGCGCAGTATATAAGCCGTTCGATTCATCTGGGCGGAGGATACTTGGGACAGTGATTGAATGCTTGAGAGAGAGAGAGAGAGAGAGAGAGAGAGAGAGAGAGAGAGAGATTCCTACTTGTCCATTGCGAAGATTCGTGATGGCAAGTTCAAGGTCTTCGTCTACAACAACAGTTCTCTTTCATCTGCGTTCCGTTTCGTTCGTTATTCTGTATTTGCATTCATTACTAAAATTATTCATGTCTTGATATGGTAATCTTAATTTATTCGCTTTTCATTTGTATGGTTGTTATTTGTTTATTGTTTAATTGCTCTTAGCGCATTTATTTATTCTTGTAATTAGCAGTTTTTTTAATTGTCCCTCATTATATATTCATGTATAGATATGATAATCTCAGTTTATTCGGTCATTTTGTTAATTGCTTAACTGCTGTTAGCGGTTTCATTGATTCATGTACTTAGTTTTAATGCTATTTAATTTTAAATAATTATGCCACAATGCTATTAATTATTTTCCAGTAAAAATCTTACCCTTGTTTTATTTGTTACTTTCTATCCAGCCTTATATTTTTAACTCGTTTTTTTTCAAGTAACTGTGTTTGTATATACTGATCTATCATTAACAATCCAGTATTCCATTATTATTTTTTTTTTACGTATTTGGGCTTTTTATATAGAGATTTGTCAATACCAATCCGGTATTTCTGCGTTGCATGCGATGCTGACATTTTGCAACCTCCGATAGATTCCGTGACCTTGTGTCTCTGGAAACGTATGCGAAGCATCCTGATATTCCTTCTATCTGGGACTTCCCCTTCGTCGCTTCTCTCTCTCTCTCTCTCTCTCTCTCTCTCTCTCTCTCTCTCTCTCTCTCTCTCTCTCTCTCTCGTTTCTTCCCGGACTTCAGATCTTATCATTGTTATTTTGAAGGAGAAAAAGTACTACACCATAACCTGTATTGTTTTTAAATCGCGACCTATGCGCGATTGTTTTGTTGTTCTTCTTCTTCAAATTAAACAATTGCCGGAATTGCGCGTCTAGTTCTATTTTAGCATCTTAAAGAATGCCTATTTTTCTTATTATTATTTATTATTATTGTTGTTAATAATATCATCATCATTAGTATTACATTATTATTATCATTAACATCATTGTTTTTTATTGCGTTAACTTCTCTTAGAAATCTCGTATTGGCATTTAAATCATATAGTTAAGTTAAATGATACATCATTTCTCTCTCTCTCTCTCTCTCTCTCTCTCTCTCTCTCTCTCTCTCTCTCTCTCATATTTAGTCGCTTAATATCACTGCATCCGTTTTTATAGTTTGATTTTGTTTCCGGATCATTAGTCGGGATTTTTTTTTCTTTATATTTCTTTATATAGGAAAAAAATTTTCTCAGAAGTTCGAAAGCTTGAGAGAGAGAGAGAGAGAGAGAGAGAGAGAGAGAGAGAAACCCTCAGCATTCCATCAGAAGAACGTTAAACGTAATCCTCCTGCATGTCACACGACGCATGTGTTTATATCGATGTACCGTAATTACGTCACTTGAACTTTCTCCTGACTACCCAGAACGTCTCCTTTTCCTCCACGACAGCAAAGCCACTTGGCACCTTGTAATTAATTTGTGGCGCGCCCATAATAAAGCGCTCCTTTATTTCCTCTTATCTGCCGGGGGGAGGTTACCCAAATTCTTTATACCCACATGTTTGAGAAGAGACTTGATAAGGTCCTGAGGGATTAAGTATTGTCGGTGCCCCGTGGAGCTCCGGTATTTATGTGAGGAAAATTTTTTTGTTCTCTTTCTTATCTCACAAGGGCGACGGTGAAAAGGAGGTTCTCTCTCTCTCTCTCTCTCTCTCTCTCTCTCTCTCTCTCTCTCCTAATGAGAGAGAGCTTGTGGACAGACATGAGAAAACATCTGTAGAAATCACTTGTATTTACCTGCTTGTCCATATGTGTGGTGTAATACATATTAGGCTTTAGGTGGTTTATTTTTCACTTACTGACAGTTTAGATAATATTCATTGATGTTAATAGCTCTCATTTTTAACACTTTACTCATACTTCTGTGCATTATTTTACCCTAATTACATTATGCCAATTGCTTTCATTTCACTTCTAATGAGTCTCTCTCTCTCTCTCTCTCTCTCTCTCTCTCTCTCTCTCTCTAGAAACAATTAAAATACTGAAAGGCATAACAAAAGTAGACAGTAACCTACTTTCGTTAAACGATAACCAGACAAGACATAATGGATGGAAACTAGAACTGAAGAGATACAACACATCCCACTGTGGGAACTTCTTCACATACAAGATAAGTGACACGTGGAGTAAACTGCCACCAGAAGTTGTAAACGGCAACAGTGTGGAAGAGTTTAAAAGAAAGCTAGACAAAATCATTAGGACACTGTGAATGCACAGTAAAACCTGCTCTTACAGATAAGTGAGCACACGATGTCTCCTCGGATGGACTAACAAGTCTTTGAGACATCCTAATCCTTGTAACTCTCTCTCTCTCTCTCTCTCTCTCTCTCTCTCTCTCTCTCTCTCTCTCTCTCTCTCTCTCTCTGTAAGCTCGCGTGTATATATGTCTGGGCAGAGTGTCTGCGGAGTGGCGCCGGAGAGAAGGGGAGATCATACTACAGTACGAAAGTCGCCTCTGAGTCATTACTTCGCACCGCGTCGAGCTTCTGATGGAATACACTTGAGGGGGCGGGGTTTTGTGGGGGGTGGTGTGGGAGGGGGGTGTTGTCTGTGATTTGTCCTCACCCGCGTTTTATGGGAAGGGAATTCATTTTTATGTTGTCGTCCCCTCGTTTGCTTTTCATTGGTAGTAGTTGGGTCACAGTATTATTTTTTTATGGATTCGTTATTTTTTTCTCTTTTGGGGTGAGTAAGCTATTACACACACACACACATACATATATATGTGTGTGTGTATATATATATATATATATATATATATATATATATATATATATATTATATATTTGTGTATTTATGTAAAATAAATACATATCTATATATTTATTTATACATTTATGTGTCTGTTGAGTTATGCGAATAAATAAAACATTTAACCATTTTCTCTAACAGAGGGTGGCTCCAGTGTAAAATTTAAAAAAAAATACCAAAACTATCACTGCCACATTTATAGAACCTTGGATATATATTTCATGCAACACAAGGGGTTAGTAACCCCATCCCGAGAGACTCGCTTAGAACTAGAACTAGAAGACTCTGTCTTTGTCGCCACCATCTTTAAAGGGGACACAAACCATGCGATAAAAAAGAGAAAGAAAAAGATTTATGTTTGTTTATATGCACTCTGGGTATTATGCATTTTTTCATTAAAACGCTCATAAAATGGAAGGCTATTTCTCATGTTGATACTCATTTTTTTCTTTACTAGCGTGATTTTATCTTTGATTAATATTTTGCCGTAAATCCATATTATACCTTTTGCTACATGCGAACAGTGAAAGGTCCAACTCCGTTGATATGTTGGATGATATTTAGAATCAAGTTGCAAGCCCCATACCCACGATCCCATAGAATTACTTGTAAAAATCAACACAGCTACTGAAATATAAACGCAGATACTTAAAGACCAAGATTCTTTGTCCTTTTTCTTGGTTATCTGTAAAATAAAACATTGCAAGTTTAACCCCGAAAGTGTCGTCAGTTATGGACGGATGAATATCTGGATTCTATGAGGAAAATATAAAGTTAGTAGGAATGATATAAAGAGGGAGAACTGTCTTTGAAGTACTAAGGCTCCCCAAGGTTATTCTATCTGGGCGTAAGGTACTGTGAAGACGTGCATTAAATAGCCCACGACGAGGCTAAGGGATCTTCAAGAACAAACGAGTTTCCGTGCAAGGTCGAGAGAGAGAGAGAGAGAGAGAGAGAGAGACGAATTGTTGAAAAGTCGACCCCTGTGCCTGAGTGGAAGTTGGGATCTTGCTGTTTGAAAGAAGCCTTAAAAAGCTGGGGAGGGGAGTTAGTTAGAACTAAGAGAGACAACTTCAAAATTAGAGGGATATTTGTGGTGAGAATTTGATATCTGCGCTGAAATTGAGCTCTTAGTCTTTGGTTAGTGTTAAGAGTTCAATTAACTTTCATTTAATATTCACTAAAGCGTCTTATCCGCTTTCACTACCCATGTGCGCGTTTGCTCGTGTGTGTGTGTGTGTGTGTGTGTGGTTTCCCAAATTGATGTGTTTGTATGCATCTCTTGCTTGTCCGTCAGTGATTTGGCAGCTGCTGGCCTGGTTCCTTATTCATTCGTGAAGTTGTATTTTTAGTCCTGCTCTTGAAGTTCCCCAGTTTTATTATTTCCGCCCTTGTTCTGTGTCCCTTCTCTTACCTTTTTTACTTAATTTTATTATATGTTTTTGTACCTTTCCCTGAGCCCCTCAGTTTAGCACACCACCTACACCCAGCTACTCTTTTGAATACGGCCATTGTTTGAGAGTTCTTCTTCTTCTATATTCGGCACCAAGGTCAAGCTTTCCTTTCTCCCCAGCGTCAACTTGACGACAGTTTCCTCTTGTTTACGTTGTCCAAGTTTTTCATTTCCGACTTCAATGAATTACGGTCTCTCCTCTCTCTCTTTGCTTTTGTCCAATTAGAACAGTTAGCAGCCGTTCCCCTGTGTTTTCTTCCCGTTCATAGCGTTTATTTTTAACACCTGCTCTGCCGCGAATTGTGAACTTTATTTTTCAGTGAGGTGCAATTTCTTTGTGTAGTCTCTGCAGGTAATTATAAAAATACAGCTTGTTTGCTAGCTGCTTATGTAAGGCTTATCCACTTCAGTTTTCACGTAAGTAAAAGGGTATTATGTAAGAAATCTGACTTTTTGAGCATTTTTGATAACAAATCTGCAGGATTGATAAGAAATATAGAAATATAAAAACCAGCCCTAAATGATTCCCCTTCAAGATTGTTATTGATATAAAAATGCGAATCTGGAGTATCTGCCAGAGAAAATATATATATAAAAAAACTTGTGTCCTGCGAACGAGTAGTATATTTTTTAAATAAAACCTAAGTTCTGATTATTTGAAGAAAAAAACCTTTGTCCTGCGAACGAATAGCATATTTTAAATTTAATGAAACCAAAGTCCTGGATATCTGACAGAGAAAATTATTCTAAAAATAAAAAAAACAATTCTTTGTCCTGGGAACGAGTAGTAATATTATGAATCTTTTGTCCTGCGAACGAATACCAAATTTTAAATTTATGGAAATCTAATTCCTGGATATCTAACAGAGAAAGTCATTCAAAAAAGAAAAAAAGTTCTTTGTCCTGGGAACGAGTAAGTATATTTATACAACATGTCGATCCATCAGAGACCCACGGGAAGGTGTGGCTGGCACTGATCTTAACTGTATACGCGCTGGGATATAAACTTTAAAAACTACAAAACGCACTTTTTTCCTTTTTTTTTTACGAGTGTTTGGGCGGGGTGAGTTTTTTCAGAACACAGTTACGTAAAGATGAGATTCTGCCTTTGTGGGTGTACGGGAACAAAGATGACTGCTTTTAGTAGTGATTAGAAGTTTTTGTGGGACAGACAAACTTTACAAAATACTATTAATAGTTTATATCTGACTTGTTTAATAAAACTAAAATTACAAGAAAATTATCTTTAATGAAACTAAAATTACAAGAAAATGATCTCGGAGTGATTGGTATATTGTTAGAAGTGATCTTGCATCACCAAGAAATCTAAATCCCCTTGGTTTGTGTTGATCACATAACAGCAAAACAGGAATAGAGAAGATAAAAACGTCAAGAAATTTATTCTGGTTACTGTTGTTTTGAGAGAGAGAGAGAGAGAGAGACGAGATTGACGAGAAAGATCTAGAGAGAGAGAGAGAGAGAGAGAGAGAGAGAGAGAGAGAGAGAGAGCCACTCATATAGCCTTGCCTATTTTTATTAGTTTCGTCGGGAAACGTAGCTACTATTTTTGCATGAGTGAGGAGATTTTGATGCCGTTTCCCGGAAGGCTGAATCGATGGGTATTCCACGTTTATCACTGAACAAGGGTTGTTTAATCTTAGGATGATTACCAAGAAAGGTTTTGTTGCATTCATTCAAGAGGCATATGCATGCATATATATTATATATATATAATATATATATATATATATTATATAATATATATATATATACATATACCATATATATATATATATATATATGATATATATATATATATATATATATATAACTGAATCACGAAAGGTTGCAACGTGATACATGTATAAATAAAGGTATAAGCCACGAAGGAAAGTGAAACACTGGAGTAGCTACAAGATCTTTTCGACTCAACGTCCTTTACTTTCCTTCGGGGCGCTTATACCTTTAGATTATTCATCTGTGATATTGAAGTTAGCAGCGTTTTATTATAGCTACACACACACACACACACACACACACACACACACACACACACAGAGTTGAATTCCTTGCAAATAAAAACAAAAGTAGTATTCCGATGCACAGTTACACGCACGTAGGCGGAAAACTTGATGGCTGCGTCCTTCATAATTATGCTCCAAGTTTTAGCGACACAGATCGTAAAAGATTAATTTGAAATGCTCAGCTCTTCTTGGCGAAGAACTGTCATACTCGTATTATCTTTTCTTGTGCCATCAAGATTTAGATATATAAATGATGTGCTTTATGTCTGTGTCTTTTTCATTCAGATACTTACGTCCAATTAGGTTTTGTGGGGAATGGCGTAATGCAAGAGAATACGTCATGAAATAATTATGTGCATAATTGTTCACCCAGTGTTTCCGTATGAATAAGTTGATTCTCTCTCTCTCTCTCTCTTCTCTCTCTCTCTCTCTCTCTCTCTCTCTCTCTCTCGTTATCGTCGTCCTCGGCATTTGCGTCTGCCTTTGCTTATTACGTTTGAGATACATGAAATGTGACGTGTGCAGTTTGTACCTTTTTTTTTAAACAAACTGGCACTGTCGTTGATAGAGGCAGTTCTTGTTTTGTTATTTACAAAACGAAACGACCTTTTAAGCACTGCCGAAGTTCTTAATGATCTACGAACTCCAATGAAAATTTTTACTTGAAAATCTGTTGAACATGTCACTGAACAAAATTATATTGGACATAAATAAGCGGACGGACATTAATCAATGATCATGAATTGGAAATCATCCTTGCATTATGTCGTACGTGTATATATGTTCGTTCGTTGCCGGATGCGTGTATGCTCATAATGAGCACTGCATCCACATACTACGTATGAGCGTGCGCGTCAAGAATTTCGCTCATAGCCGATCTGAACGTCTGAGAACCGGACCGAATCCGTGATCAGTGTACTGACCAGGAAACCGCTTGTGTAGGCGAAGACTGACTCACACCTGAGTGAGATTACCTGTTGGTCTTGCTGCTGCTACCTACTCTTGTACCTGTCGCCATCTGCCTGGCATACAGGGTGAAAGGTCGCGTAGGAGACGAGCCTATAGGGTATATAGGCCTACGCCCGCCTTCCTTTTAAGGTGGTGACGATGGAATGTGTGATTCATTGAAAAGGATTTCGTTGTTCATTGATAAATAGGACTCTCTCTCTCTCTCTCTCTCTCTCTCTGTCAGTTGTTCATTGTTTAATAACTTATAGGAAGGGTTGTTCATTGTTTAGATACATATAAAAAGCTCTCTCTCTCTCTCTCTCTCTCTCTCTCTCTCTCTCTCTCTCTCTCTCTGTTGTACATTGTCTAATAACCTATAGGAAGGGTTGTTCATTGTTAAGTAACTTGATAAAAAGCAGATTTGTTCATTGTTAGCTACATATAAGAAGGACTCTCTCTCTTCTCTCTCCCCCCCCTCTCTCTCTCATCTCGCTCTCTCCTCTTTCTCTCTCTCTCTCGTTCTCTCTCTCTCTCTCTCTCTCTCTCTCTCTCTCTCTGTGACAAAATCCTGCCCAGTATTGCACCTGCTCATTATGGTCACACAAGGTTGCACGACCTACACGCCAGTTTTTCAAGTCAGAATTTGGACCGTGACCCGGTAGAGGGCAGATACCCCAATTTGACCCCATGACATTAAATCTCTATTTCGAAAATGGATCACATTTGTTTAGTGGGAAGTAAGTGTTGCGTTATATATATATATATATATATATATATATATATATATATATATATATATATATATATATATGATGTATGTATGTATGTATGTATTATGTATGTATGTATTGTGAACTAACTTTTTGACTGCTGGCATTCTACCCAGTTCAGGAGAGACCTGTATACATTATTGCATTGTCAAAAAGGCTGTTGGTTGTGGGGTATAAAAAGGAAATTGCCTATTGCAGAGTTGCTTTCAAAAGAATAACAATCAATGACGAGATCAAATTGGTATATTATGCAGGGCTGCCTCTATCTAGAAAGTAAAAAAAAAAAAATGAATGAGTCTGGCATGAGAACTTTTGTCTAGCAGTATTTTATAAAGTTAACATTGCAGATATATCAATCTTTAACTTGAGTTGTCGTTATTATTATCCATGGAAGACTCCTCTCGAGTCCCTATATTCTTTAGTTAGCAACGTCTCGCGTGCATTGTGGACGAAAGTAGCCAGACTGTTGGCACTTGGGCATAGCAGCAAATCCCTTTGTAAATCTCCCCCTCTAAGTCCTGAACACTTCCTCGGACTTACCACAGCTGCACACATGCCCCCCCCCCCCCCCACCCCCCCCCTTTTTTTTTTTTTTTTTTTTTTTTTTTTCTTTTTTTTTATATTTTGCTTTTAGTTTGCTGAGTTTGATCATTTTCGTTGTTCGTTTATGTCGAGTTTTAAGTTTGTAAAGTTCCAGATGTTTACCATTCTAAATTAACTTTTCTTGTTACATTTTTTACAGTTTTTTAGTCTTCGAGTGTAAAATAAAAAAAATAACTGTCCATAAACAGGAATTTGGCGTTACATCACACGAGTAAATGAAGAATGAAGAAAAAAAAAGTCAGGATTGCGATGATTTTGCCTTTCTGACCGGAATTGAGAAATCAGCATGACACTCTGGCAGACCACACGATCTCTGCCATTTTGCGTGGTTGGATTCGAAGCTTTGAGATCCCCCTCTTTCTTGGAGAGAGAGAGAGAGAGAGAGAGAGAGAGAGAGAGAGAGAGAGAGAGAGAGAGAGAGAGAGAGAAATTTTATTCCTTAGTTTGATGGTATTAATTTTGACTTACTTTAAAGGGCCGGTTTGGTGCTGTGTTATTGAAGAATTTTTGTTTTCGATGCAGAGCTTCCGTAGTAATTTGAATGACTATATATTATATTATATATATATATATATATATATTATATATATATATATATATGTGTGTGTGTGTGTGTGTGTGTGTGTGTGTATATATATATATATATATATATATATATATATACATATATATATATATACACCACGTGATTTTCCCAGTGAGTTTGGACGTACGTATATGGTAAAAAAAAAAAAAAAGACCATACCGCTGAACAGCCAACTTCTCGATTTCATATATGGATATGAAACGAAGCTGGCCTTTGCTCATCTCGAATTTTGCAGGAGAAAAATGCTCTTAGTACGTTCAACCTCCACTCAGCACAGCTTGTATTTATTTATAATTATTAAATCGCTCATGATAGTCTTTAAAGTTCAGAAGTCATCAGTTAGCATGTGTATTGTGTAACCACATAGTACTCTTTATGTAAAACAAATCTTTACTGTGATGTCATACTGTACCCTGCTTGGGTATAAGATAACAAGTTAAGTAAGGAATTGATTGAAAATGTGTATTGCATATTTATGTATTCTCAGAAATACACGGTTCATGACATCAGTGTTTGGGGAGAGAGAGAGAGAGAGAGAGAGAGAGAGAGAGAGAGAGAGAGATACATTACTGTTTTGAAAGCTTCGAAGGTATTTTACGTCCACCTCGCAGTAAATACGGCTTTGATACGATGTGATCTGATTTGCACTTGATATTTTTGCATCCAGTTTCCTCACTTCGCGGGTTGAAGGATTACTACCTTACAATAGCAACCGAAAGCTCCAATTGATTTAGTGAAAGAAGAGACGCCTACAGATAGATTTGTCATACAAAAAAATCTCGTGACGACACGTCATCGAAATAGGAAAGCTATAATTGTGGGGTCAGATTATATTATATCCACAAGTTTGTCGGTTTCTCCATCCGGTGTTATTACTACTTGAGGTAATGATGTCACCGTTCTCTCCTCCGCGCGCTCTCTCATTGGCCCTCCGACTGGTTTAGTGATGTCACCGTTGACTATGACGTAGCGAGGGACCCTGTGATTGGTTGTTAAAGTAGCACAGATCCTGTTGGGATTGGCTCACGGCCACAGGGTGTCGTCATCACTGACGTCACGGATGACTCTATCACTGAGTTTAGACCTGTGGTTGGTCGCTTCTGAGAAAAGACTCTGGCAAATGGTTCGGTAGAATTTCTAAGTTTCCAGGTCTGCATTTGCTGTCACCTTTATTTCTGGCTTGTGTTCAAGAGTGTGCTATGCCTGAAGCTTTAGGATACAGTGCGAATCGTCTCCTCGTTCGTGTTTATACCTAAACTTAAAAATCCTTGCTTTTTTAGTCTGATGGACGGCAACACTGGGCTCTCCAAGTTGGCAGCTGTCAGAGGGTGAGCGGGGTTGGGGTGTTGTCCTCACTCAAGGCACGGAGTAGTAATGGTAGTGAGTGCTGGGTTTGTGCCTCTCTGCTCTGGGTTAGTCTCGAGTATCATCGGGGTTTGTCGGGTAGTCGTGTGTGCGGGATGCCCACAGATTCACCACATCCACTGGGCTCCTCCGTCTCCTCCGTCACTACCTAACAGTAGTGCTTTCAGCAGCTGTCGAGACGACTGTTGCTGCTTTTCGTGAATGTGCTTCTGCTCTCGCTCATCATACCCAAGCCCCGCTGGCTACTCCCACTCCTACCCATCGCTGCTGCAGCTGTTCATGCCACAACCCAGCAGCTAATAAGCTCAGCTGCAAAGGCCATACCCCACCAGTGGATCGCTCTAGCCAGATGGGACAAGTTACGCCCAGTGCTTGAGTTTCGGAGGAATATTGAGAGACTAACCAAGACTTGTGCTGCAAACGGACGCGTTTGCAGTTATTGTGATATAAATTGTGGTGTGTGATCTCGATTTAAATCTAGTCAGGAAGTGCTGTCAAGCCAAGTTTACAAAAGAAATAAGTTCCTAGCAGGCTCTCGAATGTTGTCGCTTCAAGTATCGGGGAAATCGACATAGTTTTCGAAATATTCCAGGACATTCCTATTATCGGCTGTGATAACTAAGAAATAGTATTTATTAATTCCTTTTCCGGCATTCCTGAACAGTGTACTTTTATCATTTTGATAAGATTGACGAAGTAATAAACGTGGCCCCAAATCATTGCATTTTCACAGTTCTTGCACCAACTTCAAAAGTTTTCAACAGTAAGTAGTGTTTTCTGAAACACCTTAAGGATTGTTCTATATATTTTAGCGTGCATGTGTTCTAGAGATTTGGTTTGAAACATGGAAGCCACTGTCAAGCTGTTATAAAGTAAAATATTCATGTCCACTTGATTTTACATATATACTATATATACACTATATATTCATATATATATATATATATATATATATATATATATATATATATAGATATATATATATATAAAACATAAAATGAGCGAGCGCGCCCGTTCTCCGCAGTTTATTACGAATGGCCGATGGCATAATGAAGGACCTTGGGTATAATGAGAGATGTCTCTCACTCTTTTTGGTTTTTAAGCCGGTTTTGATATAAACGATAGTTTCCAGTAAGTGTAGTTGAGTTACTTTCGTTGTGATGAAGGCTAAGAAGAAGTTGGAGACTTTCCTAAAGGACTTGTCATCCCAGGGAGATGGGATAGTGGATGGGAGATACTTGTGCTCCCTTCCTACAAATTATTCCTGTCAGGTGCGGCGATAGGATATCTCTCCCGACCTTATCTGGAGAGTTCTTCGTGTAGTAATCATAATAGTATTTTTCTCTCTCTTCTCATCTCTCTCTCTCTCTCTCTCTCTCTCTCTCTCTTGTCTGTTTGACGTCAGTGGAGAGAGAGAGAGAGAGGATGTCGTGTTGTTCATCCGTCCTTTGTGTCTTCTTAGACTTGGGTCTTGTTTATACCGGTGTCGAGTTCCGTAGGATGCTCGTATTTTTACGTCCTGCGGATACCGGATTTTTTTGTTTTTTGGATTATTTTATGTTTTCAGTATTTATTTTATCTTCAGAATTTGTTCTTCTATTCGTACTTGGGTGGAACCACGTAGGCTGACGGCCTTGATGAATGTGTGTGTGTGTGTTGTCTTGAAAGCATTTAAGATCCTGAATGGCAATATTAAGAAAGACTCTCTCTCTCTCTCTCTCTCTCTCTCTCTCTCTCTCTCTCTCTCTCTCTCTCTCTAAATGATGTATTTATCATACGTTTGGCCACTGAAACGTACACAAGTTTTTTTATACACAATTTTTGATCTATCTAAATCTATCTCTTATTTGTCTATTATTCTGCTATTCTTAATAGTTCTGATCCGCAGTGATTCTTTACGAAGGCCTTTGCTTTATTGTCAATCTCATGTTCGACCTTATTTATCAGAAGTAAGCTTTATTTTTCCTTTACCACCTCAATGACCATTCCTTGTCAGTCGTCTTTCCACGAATATCTATTTGGTATCATCTGCCATCCTACTGTGAATAGAGAAGCTCATGGAATATATAAAGAAGGGAATCATATGTATATGACAGAAATGTATGACATTCATACACCGAAACAAAACCATTAGTAATCGGGAATGAATATTACTTATCATATATCTCTTAGTACCCCAAGCCAGCAGACGAACTGGGGCAGAGAAACGTCAGAATTGTTTTTGGCATTATGCTCTCCCCCCCTCCCCTTCCCTCCCCCCTTCTCGGGTCAATGTTTCTTACCAACAAGCAGGGGGAGAGGGAATCCCCATCCCCTTTTTCGAGTATGCGTCAAATGTATCGTTTGATCTAAGACACAGGGGCTCGTTGCTTCTGTCAGGTCTGTTGTCAACCTCTATCTCATTCCCCAGTGGTGCCAGGAGACTTTCCTCCTCTGCTGTTGTGAGGTGTATTTTTGTTCTTTATATAAATGCGGTGTAATGATATGTTTAAGTCTCTCTCTCTCTTCTCTCTCTCTCTCTCTCTCTCTCTCTCTCTCTCTCACAGATGCTCGTATATTTTTTGTTTCCTCTCAGATGCTCTTAAATCTCGAGTTAATTTCTTTGCACTTAGTTGCCCAGGGAATAGTAACTTTTAAGACTCTCTCTCTCTCTCTCTCTCTCTCTCTCTCTCTCTCTCTCTCTCTCTCTCTCTCTCTCTCTCTCTCTCTCTCTCTCTCTCTAGCATAGAGTTGCAGTCGACCTTTCCTTTCCTCTTTTTTAGAAGTTGCCTGGGCATCCACTTTTTTTTTTCGTCAAATAATGCGACATCATTTAATTAAGCCAACCAGTCCACCTACATGCAATAGTCCTCATCACGGATGCGCTGAGTGTTTGGTAGTGGTCTTGTTCTATCTATCGGACGCCAGTAGACAATTTTAGATCAAGAATTAAGACTTATTTAAGGTCCCACCACACTCGAGTAAAATGTGTTTTAAGGACGTCGTCAACTTACCGCACACACATTAGACATGTTGAATCCAAGTCAACGACTTATAGGTAGTTCTAACTATAACTGCGAATGTTTTTCCAGCTTTTGCCAAAGTTTCTTTCTCCACTTACGGTCTTTTATAATGTATGTGATAAGTTGCCGATGTTTGTTTGACATGTTTTACTGCATTATGCAAATATGCAACTTTGGACGCACTCTGAAACGTCACACAATTCATTTGACTTTGATAAAATTAGAACAAAAATTCAATTTCTGTGCTCGGCCATTACTTTAGGCTTGGCCATCTTAGTCTCTTTCCCGTTAAAATTCCCCTTTTACTTGAGAGCAGTTTAGAGTTAACGGTCCTGATGAAATTGGAAAACCTGTCGACTTGCACCAGATTGCCTTGGAGAACCCACTTTGCCTTAGCGCAAGATGTGCATTAATTCGCTCTCGAGAGACAGTATGCACGATCATTCTTGTATCCATTGACGGGTCAGAGATGTGTATTTCTGGTGACAGAAGTTCACTCTCGACGTGGTTCGGAAGTCAGGTAAAGCCGTTGGTCCCGTTGCTGAATAACCACTGGTATCATGCAACGACGTCTAAACACCATACAAACAAACAAACAAACGATCATTCTTGTAGGAATGAATTTACTTGAATTGACGTTGTATATAAATAAGTTTGTAAATGTGTTTGGACGTTTTTGCATAATGTTTTTTATCATATACCTTGAATATTGTTGTACATAATAATTGCTTCCAATGAATATACTTAACGCTTTTATAAAGCTATAAGCTATGAAATATTTGATAGTTATACAAGTGATTTTGGTCTTTTTAGATACTAAGGTATATTGCGCATAATTTCATTCATTTAATATACGATTTTTAATATGTAGACTGCAATTTTTTATGTTTATACGCATGAATTTTGTTCTATAGACGTTAGAAGTTTATAAGAATTTTGTTTAGATTATCGGATATAGATGTCGATTCATTTTCGTAGTTTTTTAAACGCCGTAGCTTGGTATCGTCATTCAAGAAAATTTAGCAGAGTAATTAGTCTGTAGTTGATTCCGATTTCACGAGCGTTGCGCTGACACCGTCAGCGCCTGCGTGAGCCTCAGAATAAACTCTACGTTGGCACCGTCTTAAACTTGAGAGGTGTCAAGCTAAAGTCAACGCTTGATTCCTGTAAATGCCTCCTACTGCTGCTGCTGCTGCTGACCACGCTTATTTGGAAAAATAATCGTGTGACGCATTGTCCCACTTTACACCTCTTAACGTTGACGACGCTGCCAGTAATGTTGTCTGCCTCACATTTCTTCGCTTACTGTGGGGTTTAATGTGGAGCGTTCTTCTTCTTCTTCTTCTTCTTCTTCTTCTTCTTCTTCTTCTTCTTCTTCTTCTTCTTCTTATTATTATTATTATTATTATTATTATTATTAATTATTATTATTATTATTACAAAATACTAATAGTAGCGCGAGTCTTGAAATGGAGAAACAAATACACTGTACGAACAGTTTCCCGAAAGCTCTCTGTACAGCTTTAGCTTTTAATATATGTATATATACAAAATTGTGGATTTGTTTACCCATTATTATTATTATTATTATTATTATTATTATTATTATTATTATTATTATTATTGAGGTAAAATCATGAGTATTGTATAACATTGTTTATCGTGCAATTGATACCTCCGGTAATTTTTTTCATTGGCTACTAAGCGGAAGTGGTATTATTGCCATTAGCTTTTGCTTCATATGATTTTTTTTATACCACTTGGAAAACGATCAGAATATTTGAAAAACATTTTCGTGTTTGTCTGACACGCGTCAGCATTTTTTTTTCCGCTGATGTGAGGTGTGAAATGTTTTTAAAGATTGTGTCGGATGTAACACGTACTACTTCAGTTTACTTTTTCTTTTGGAAGTGGATAAAGTTCACATACTCTGCTGGCTCTCACACCTCATCGTGACCTGCTGCAAGTTTCCACCAATGCTTGATGTTTTTGCCAAAGGGGCGTTCACCCTACGCTCGACCCTCCTCTCTTATCCGTGCTCGGGACCTACGTGAATGCATCAACATTCTTGATGAGTGTTGCTGCGGGAAAAGATCGTGTTTTTGACCCTTTGATTAGTTGTTTTCCCCGCCCAGATGATGTAAAAGAGGAGGAGGATTAGGATGAATAAAGGTTGGTCAAGGGACGATGATGAGGTTTGGTAGCTGTGCCCAAATTGCTTTGGTCAGTGTGTGTGTGTAGTCAATAACAGGTCTTCTGTTCGTGCTCCTCAGCACCACAACCATCTGGGAATAGTCGAGGTATTTCCTGTTTCTCCTTGCGGTGAGTTTGTGTTTGGTTTCAATTTGCGACTGCAGTCTTTTGGGGAGGTGTTTTTCACGTCTTAGAGCTTTAAAGGGGCGATGATGCTGTGTTTGTTCCGTGACACTTCCCTCCTTAATCTTAAAAGACTGATGTTGCGTCACTGTGTTCCGTGGCGTTTTCTTCTTTGGGGGTTGTGAATGTTAACGAGGCTATTATGTACTTGACTTACTTATTGGTTTCGTAAGGAACTTATGATGAAGTGTCTCATGAGCCATGCACATGACACAAGCTTTGCATATACTCATCTCTTTCACGTTTCCTAATGACGTCAAGTGGAACACTGCAGATGTGGTCAATAAGATGCATTAAGGTTGTGGTCAAACTGTTGTGGGTGTAATGGGGTGGTTTGCTGGGAAGCTCGTCATTGTCACTTGTTTATTTAGGGCAACGGAGGGTATATAAATTGGTGTTGATTATTTCGAATCGTTCTCTGTATTTACAGCTCCGTGTGTCTTGACGGATGAAAACATCGGATTTTGAAACGCCTGTCAGGAGGAGACATCTTCCCACATATATTTTGCCGAGACCAGCAAGCCTCTTATTACTGTTCCTTTCTCTCTTTAGTGCCAAGCTTTAGCATTCTATTCCCGCCTCTATTTTCCCAGATTCATGTAATTTCCGTCGTTTGGTAATAGATTCCAGTGTTTTTTTTCTTTTCTTTCCTTTCCTTTCTCGAGAGGGTAGATAAGGATATTAGAATTCCCGTTCCATCGGGATTATATATGAATACATTAGAACAGTTCGTCAGGTTGACTTCGTATTTATGACAAGTTAAAAGTTTTTACACACACACGCACACCTAAAGTTCCTGCATTAAGGGATAAATGATTAGAAATTATGCCAAACTTCTGGGATTTGCCTTGAACATAAAAAGCTGTTTTGTCGTTATCTTATTGCTTTTATTATAACTTGTTTTGCAAGAAGCATGTGAACAATGATATTTTTTTTATTATTAGGTTATTTTTTTATTATTATTAGGTTGAACTCGTGGATTTTTTTAGTGATAACCTTGATGCTTGCCTTGTGCATATGCTTTGGTTGGGCGTTAAAGTAGCATTTTATGTGAATATAGTGAATGTTTGAAGTACGAAGTACGTAGAAGCTTTTTTTTTTATTCGTGTATTTCACAGAGCTCATCAATAGAAAAGAAAGCTATCTTTATGTTTTGGAATAAGTGATACTATCCTTTATGCTCCTTAATTGAGTACGTAGGTCGATTCCCCGCTCTGCCAATGTGGAACCAGAGGAATTTGTTTCTGGTGATTAGAAATTAATTTCTCGATATAATGTGGTTCGGATCTCTCATTAAGTTGTAGGTCTCGGTGCTAGGTAACCAATTGGTTCCTAGCCACGTAATAATCTCTAAATCCTTCGGGCCAGCCCTAGGAGAGCTGTTAATCAGGTCAGTGGTCTAGGTAACCTAAGATATATTTATGATCGTTAAGGTGAACGATGGTATCACAAATGTTCTGTTCCTTCCTTTCAGTGTATGTAATGGTGCGTGATGGTGGTTCGGGAGCGTAGGAGCCCTTTTTGCGGCCGGTGTGGAGACGGGGAGGAGGTCGTCCCGCTCCAGCATCATGGAGACCTTCACCATCCCCTTGTGTGCCCGCGGCAGGAGAATGACGCCAGCCACGCCTGCAGCATCAGGTCCTTCGTTGCCTCCGCCGTCTTCGTCTGCTGCTTGGAGTGGAACCGCGTATCCGCCTGAAGATTTTGCCAACGTACATGGAGGAGGGTCCCCGACTGTCAGCAGTAGCAGAAGACCGCCCCCACCCCATGCCCCACCAACGAGAAAGCATCGCGCCAACCACCAGCGCAACTTGTCCCTGGATTTTAGGTATGCCACGTACTAAGTGTGATTGTAAAGATATTGGATAGTATGTTGAGAAAAATTGAAATCTCACTCCCTTTTCATTGGTGTTCTGTGCTCAATTAGTGAAAAAAATCAATGCACAAAGTCTCTTCTAAGTTCGAAAGTTGTTTTCTTGAAAACTTAGTAATTTACAGGTCGTACTACTTGTTGAGATAATTTGTTGCAGTGGCGAAGTTTTAAGGTTTTAGTGTAGAATGTTGATAAATACTTATATTTATCTGTAAATATCCAAACAATAAGCTTTTGGCATGTCGATTTCGTCAAGTTAGTGTATATTGTTTAAAGGAAATATACAACCTTCTCTTACAATTTTATTTTTTCTTATTTCGGTTTGTATTGTTTGATTCATTCTAAGTGACAGTATAAAGATGCACACACACAACACACACACACACACACACACACACACACACACACACACACATATATGTTCTTTGTTTTATGTAGAAAATACAAACTATATTCTTGACTTTCAGGTCTATGGGAATAGTGCTTCCTCCTCTGCCACCGTCAACATACAGTGGATCCCACCAAAGAAATCGCAGTTTGGATTCTGTCCTCCAACGGATCCCAGAGGTTGAGGGTGGAGAGACCCCACAACACCCTCCAGCCCCAAACCCACCCCTGAAACCAAGTCTCTCATTCACCTTCAGTGATGCGCCAAGCTTTAAGCTCCGGAGTGACCCTTGCCGGGCAAGAGCCTTAGTGACCTCAGCAGTTGGTCATCCTGTAGTGGTGAAGCGAGAAAAAGACCGCTACGACCAGACGAGTCTGGGGTCTGACGATTCTGGTATTTGCAGTTCCGAGGGTGATACTAGGGAACCCAGTACAGAACGCGCTCATAGCGCAGACTGCCTTGATTCAACTTTTTTCAGTTCAGACTGTGAAGTGAAAAGTGTTTATTCTGAAACATTAGACAGTGAAGTGAACATGGAAGACCCAGAAGGTGACTCCGTGAGTGAAGGGGGAGACTTGGGAGACCGGACTTTAGTAGAAGATGCAGGGGATGTATCGCCAAGTGACACAACTGTGACTGAAGGTATGGATTCCCCTTTAGAGGGAAGCATGGCGGACCGCCCTCCTCAGTCCCCACTCAGAGATCTCTTTGATGAAACACAGACTGCTTGTAGTGAAGTGCAGACCTTTCCTTCCGAACATAGTGAATCCAGCAAAGAGAATGTTAGTGAAGTGACCAGTCATAAAATCAAAGACGTGAGCGAGGAGTTGTTGAGCTCCACTAGTAGTAGTGGGGGTGCCTGTGCCATTACAAACAGCACTAGCAGTGAAGGCAGTGCTGTTGCAAGTACCAGTAGTGGTGCCAGTACTGCCACTAATACCAGCAGTAGCATGAATAGTAATAGTGTGATATCAAAGAACAAATTGGATGAAAAGCAGTCCTTACTTTTGAGACTTTTTGAAAGTAAGCTGTTTGATATGTCCATGGCAGTTTCTTACTTGTACAAATGCAAAGAGCCAGGTGTGCAACAGTACATTGGAAACAGGCTTTTTAGCATGCCCCGAAGTGAGTCCCATTTTTTCTTGCCCCAACTGGTGAATATGTATGTACAGACTTTTGAAGTGGCTGAGGTGCTTCATCCATTCCTGGTTCACCTGTGTCGCCATGACACTAATTTTGCCCTCCAGTGTGCCTGGCTTCTAGAAGCTTACTCAACAGACACTGCTCATCAGAGAAAAAAGTCACATGGTACCAAATTAAAAAATCTCATACTCTCTGATGAATTGAGGTGAGTAGACTCGAGTTTGCTAGTATCCAAGTTTGAAATTTTGGTAGTGTATTTTGTTTCATTACACTACAGGGGGGGTATTGTTATTAAGGCATTTATGATGATGATATTTTTTTTGTCATTTTTTATTCCAAGAGTCGGGGATCAGTGTCAGGTATTTCCAAAATATTGTTTAGAGTGTAAATTTAGTTACATAAGAAAGTATATGTTTAATGGTTTTAAACACTTAACCTTGGTTGAGATTACTGGCAGTTAAATAAGGCTAATTGTTACATTGCCACATTTTATGTTACAGACCCAAACAGGAAGGGATTTTAAGTGTTGGAATGGAAGCAAAACTTCAGAGCTCACAACATCGATCAACTCTGTGTACGAGAATAAAGGAGCATCCAAGCCCAGGTTCCAATCCAGGGTCACCTGTCACAGAACTTCCTCCCCCATTTACTACACGTGCTACAATCCCTGCCCCATCTCGAAAGTCTCACCAACGATCACGCTCAGATGCTACCGTTGCATTACAAGCAAACATTGCCTCATCTCGGAGTCATAAGCGGACGCCATCTTCAGGTGCAGTATTTTGAGTTGAAATTCACATTTTATGAAACGTCAAATACAGTAGTATACAGATTTATTATGGTAAATGGCTGTACACTTTGGTAATTTTATGTTAAGATGTCTGTCTTGTTTGAAAAAATATAAGCATAGTGTGTAGTTTTGATGAATAACTTGTTGTAAAGCCATTGTATCAGAAAACAAAATATAAAGCAGCATGAAATTTCACAATATGAAAACTATTGTACAGTGTTGATTGAGGTTAGCATTTCTGAAAATTATTGGGCAATGCAGATTTCATGAAATACCTAAGTCTGTTAGTATTTTGAGGTTTGTTTGTATTATTTTATTTTGAAAAGTTAAATACAGTAGTTGATGTGTTGGGGGGTTAGACAACCAAAAGTGAGTTGGCATTCAGTGAACTGTATGGGCATTAGTGATACTGTACTAATGTCATGCTGAAGTCCTTTGGTGATTTGTTGAGGAATGTCTCATAAATTTGCCTATGGAGGTATATTATAGTGGTATTATTTAAAAGTCACTCAGTTTGTATCTTCTAGCTTTTCTTAGCACAGAAAAAAAAATCTTGTTAAATCCAGATGTTAATAATTTTTGGTTTTTCAATACCAGCATGTTAGAAATTACATGTTTAAAGTTTTCATCTTAAAGATATAACTATTTCATTTTTCATAACACGATCTCATGTAAGAGGTAGACATTTTCTAACCGATGACTGCATAAACTTTTAGGTTCTTACCACATGTTAGCTAATATAATAATTGATGATAACTTATTTGATTTTGCAATTCATTATCACAGTTACAGTAAATTAACTACCACTATTTTTTTTTTCTTTTTCTTTATTAGGGAGTATAAAAAATTGCCTAGGAGACCTAACATCTGGAAGAGCCTTTGATAATGGCTGTTGCTGCTTTGACTCGGAAGAAGCACGGTGTAACTCCCTAAGAGGGAAAACCATTGAATGCCACTGTGGTGTAAGTATTTTACTGTCCATTTCATATGATTGCGTGACCATTAATCATATTTTAAGCATCACATTTATGTATTTGTGCCTAACTTTTTGAAAAAAGTTACGTAATTGTTGTTTGCTTCCATAAAGCAAGATTCTGAATTGCATTTATGTGCTTAATATTTTGGTGAATATGTTTAGGTTATTTCATGACTTGGTTTTGTGTTTTCAGGCACCAAGACTCTCTCCAGAGTTGGAATTTGTGCGAGCACTCATAAGTACTGGGAAGCGCTTGGGAGCGCAACCTACCAAAGAGGCTAAGACGTCTCGATTGTTGGCTGAACTCTCTGTTTTAAATCTCAACCTACCAGCACGTGTCTACCTACCGCTATGTGCCACAGAAATGCCCCACCACGTTGTACGCATCCCACCTCAAGCTGCCGTTGTCCTAAATTCGAAAGATAAGGTATGTATTTTTACTTGTAATCTGATGTGTAACTGTAAATTTTGGAGATTATTAATTGTGATGTTACGATTTGGGTATGACATTAAGAGATTAATTTGAAAGTACTAATTTATATTGAGTTCGATAAAGCATTTTCCTGCATTTTGGCTCTTTGGGTTTTTGTTATGTTTGTGAGCTGTTATGAAATGGGAATCGTGATAAAAGAATTTTCACCTTAAATAATGACTGTTTAATCCTTTGTTTTTATTATAGGCCCCTTACATTATCTATGTGGAAGTATTAGAGGTGGATAACGTAGATACAGCTCCAGTTCAAGCAAAATTAACTCACAGTTTACGTCATACTCGCTCAGAAGAGAATTTAGCAGACTCTCCTGCTTCCACATCCTCTTCTCAACTGGATCTGACAACTACGCCAACTACCACAGCTACTGCTACAACTAGTGGTTTAGGGTCTACATCTTCCATACCTTCATCACTTAGTTCACCACATCTAACTTCAGGTATTGCTTGCAAGCTTTGTACAGGAAGTTTTCCAGTAGTTTGAGTTTTGAAACAATTTTATTGTTAGGAATCTTCAGTCGTTCGGGGGTCTTCAGCTTTTCTTTAATTTTCAAAGTGAATATATTTAGATGAGGGAAGCTATGCTATTGAGCACTTGCAGTATAATCTTAGTTTTACTTATTTTTATTTGCAAGCTCTGCTCGATTATTTACAATTACGCATTTTTTCATGACTTTTTGTCTTCAGGATATGTGGATGAATCTGATTGTTGGAGTCATGAAGATGATGAGATCAGCCAGCAGTATTGTCAGCTGAAAAAGCCAAGGGATAGGGACACAATATCAATGATGTCCTTGGATTCTTGTGATTCTCGAGAACTTAGCGCAAGAGGAGCAGCTGACATTCGAAGGCGGCTTTCAGAAACAGTCAATGCTCCAAAGACTGGGTTCAAGAGAGACCCTGAAGACCCTTCGGCAGCGGCATTGAAAGAGCCATGGGAGGATAAGGTGAGCTTAGTTCTTTGTTGTATAAAAGTAGGTCACATTTTTTGTTGTGATAGAGAAGTAAGGCAAGGTGTGAAGGTGTGTCCTTTATTTCCCGTTGTGAAGTAGGAAAAAACTTGTCTTTATTATAGATTATAGATTCTAAGAGTTCATCCATTAAAAATATCTCTTTTCCAGGTGGAACGTATTCGTGAAACTTCACCTTATGGTCATTTAGCGTCTTGGAGATTATTGTCTGTGATTGTGAAATGTGGAGATGACTTAAGACAGGAATTGTTAGCCTATCAACTACTGTGCATGTTCCAAAAAATATGGTCAGAAGAAAAAGTCTCACTCTGGCTCAGACCTTATAAGTAAGTAGCTTTATTGAAAAGTACATGTAAATCTTCTGATTCATGTGATAAGAATAATTACGTATAAGCAATTTATGTAAATATTCTTAAATTGTATTTTTTGATAATTGTAATCGGAGGTTCTTCATACCAAGATTATTAGGGCAGTAATTTTTAGAGGGCTAGTGAATAAACACAGAAATGTAATGCTGCCTGAATATCCTTATTTTAATGTGAAGAAACATTCATGGTACCTGTCAGTATTTGTGTATTATAGACTATTTGGAAATCTTATGAGATTCAAAGACAATTTCTTATCTTGCTTCTGAAAGTAGCCTTGGGCAATAAATTTAATGTTTATACAGTATAATAAAGTATTTATGATTATCAGAAATGAAACTCCCTTGTCCATTCACTCTGATACTTTGCACTAGGGTGTGTATATACTTACAGGGGAGTTAGCACTAGGGTGTGTATATACTTACAGGGGAGTTAGCATCATTCCAAACAAGTTAAGATGTAAATGTTGTATTTAGTTTCTATAGTTTATAATCGTGTGGTCACTTTTTTTATCGTCTGTTATATCATACACTTACTTCCAGCTGATGTAACTTTTAAGTACTAATTCGTGCTGTTAGTGCCTTGATTGGACTAATAGAAATCGTTCATTCCAGGATCTTGGTGTTGTCAGATGATTCTGGCATGATAGAGCCCATCGTTAATACATGCTCTCTACATCAAATTAAGAAGAACAGCAAAATGTCCATGTTGGATTACTTTATTCAGGAATTCGGTGATAAGAACTCAGAGGAATTTTTGACAGCACAAAGGAAATTTGTTGAGTCATGTGCTGCTTACTGTTTAGTTTGCTACATAATCCAAGTGAAGGACAGGTATGTTCCCAAACACAGGAATGGATAAAGTCATGCTTATAAAGCAAAACAGTCTGTTTGTCATATACAGTGTTATTGAGATGTACAGTATATTAAACTGAGTACGACAAGGCCATTAAATGAAAGTTTCAGCCAATATCTCAGTATGATATATGAGGGTAGCCTTTTGAGAGTCCAAAAATTAAATTCAGTGTCTCATTAAACTCCTCTATGACAAAGAAATAACACACATGTTTAATTATTTTTATTTTACCTCAGGCACAATGGTAACATCTTGCTGGACAATGAGGGACACATAATCCACATTGACTTTGGTTTTATGTTATCATCATCACCTCGAAACTTGGGATTTGAGTCCTCCCCTTTCAAGCTTACTCAAGAATTAGTAGAAGTTATGGGAGGAGAAAACTCTGATATGTTTGCGTACTTTAAAATACTGCTGCTGCAAGGTCTACTGGCAGCTAGGAAACACAACGAAAAGATCCTCTCTCTTGTGGAGGTTATGAGTTCAGGTAAAGTATAGATTACTGATTAGCTACCTTAATTATTGATAATATTAGTTATAGATATTGCAAAACAGTTTTGATAGTGAATACTGGTAAACAAAATTAATTTGCAAATGGTCTCAGTACAGTGTTAAAAAATATTTAAACCTTTTACAAACCTTTTTGGAGTTGAAACGCCTTTTTCAAAATAGCATGCATGAATTGAGGAAGAAGCTGTTGCAAATTGTTTTAAAAGAATAGTTTTTGAAATATTGATATTAGCATGTGCATATATTTGAAAATCTTAATTAGTGAAATGTTAATTGCATTGTGATATGTAATTATTATCTTGTCAAAGAGTAACATTTAATTTAATATAATGTTTCAGCCTATTTTGTCATCTGACATAATTGAAACCTGACTAGTACAGTATAATATAATTAGTGCCAGGATTTTTCTTATCTTATTAGTATTTAGTTTTTGGCTGGGATTCATTGTTACTTGTTTTGTCTCATGTAAATTTGTTTTTTCATATTAATTTGCAAATGTTTTCATAATTGATGAATTGCTTTTACAGGTTCAAAATTAGCTTGTTTTCGGGCAGGAGCATCAGTAGTGCCAGCATTAAAAAGTCGTTTCCATGTCAACATGACTGACGAGCAGCTGCAAAATCATCTCGACCAACTCGTTTACAATGCCATCAATTCAATTACAACTAGATTGTATGATGGCTTCCAGTACCTTACAAATGGTATACTCTAGCCCACACAGTAGGTTTTCTCCCTCATTGCTGGACATTTGATTGGTGTAAGCGATTGTGGGAGTTCCGTGTTGGTGTATAATAAACCTGACAAAAGTAGTCAAGATGTCACAATATATCCCATGGTTTTAAAAACTTGAGATAAAAGTGATCGGTGTTATGCCTGTAGAACATCATGCATAGGCATACAGCATGTGATCGTAATTATCACGTAATTAAGAACATTTCTGCAGAGAGATTACTTAGTGTAGTGAACTGTGTACAAAAAATATGTATGTAAATGATGTAAACATTAACCTACCAAAGACGGAATTGAGAGTTGATGTTCAGGTGGCAGCAAGAGACTTATTTTATACAGTGGATTATTTTCTGGAACTCAGTATATGAATGTGCTAAGAGATGAATTCTGTCATAAAATTGTCCAGTTATTGCTAATTCATGGCAATATGTGCGTAATAGTGGCAAGTACTCTTATTATCTGTACATTAACAAGTATTGTTTGCAGCTCAAAATATGATACTTGGCTTGCACTTCTTTATTTCTCATATTTCTTGATGAACAAAAACAATAATTTTTGTTACTGTACTTCTTGGTTTTTGTGCTTTATTACTGTATTATATCCAAGTGAAATATGTTTTGATGGATATCCATCATCATTATTATTACAATTATTCTTATCGTTACAATTACAGTTCTCCTTCTCCCTTCCAAAAGCAAAAACAAAAAATACAAAAAAAAAAAAAAAATGAAAAACTGCATTCCTGATCTGCCTGGAGCATAAGGTACAGTATTAATGTCACTTCCCAACTGTCCATCATTCTGTGTATTTTTATATCAAGTAGATGTTTTACCATGTACACAAATACCGAAATTCCTACTTATGATTTTTATTGAAAAGTAGGTTATGATGTAACATTTAAGAAGCTTTAACACTTCTCAAGACGTAAGAGTTCAGCTGCTCTGAAAGGCACTGAGCTCTGTATCAAGTGCCAAGTGCGGGGTGATGGGGCTCGGGTAAAGTGAGAATGAGAAAATTCGATTTTTATATGTATATATATACAGCATATTAAATGTTATGTTCATGAAAGTGGTCACTTCATAAGATTGATGGTGAGACCTGTGCATAAACTGTTGCAGTAGTAAATATTATCTACTGGGTTTTTAAAAAGGTGGCGAGAGATATATACATATATACACAGGTGTATCATATCATATATAAGGACAAACTCACCGCTCATTCCCCCATATGATGTTGTGCTAATTTTTACACTTGCAAAACCAACTTCTGTGTTTACATCAAATGAAAGAATTCTATGGATATTTTTATTATAGTGTTATTTATATCAAAGTATTTATTTATCTGTTCGAAAAGAACACTACAGCAATTATATTAAAGTAAACAAGAAAAGTGGAAGAAAATTATTTTCTTTTCAGTTTACTGTCTTTCATTGAGCATACATCTGATATGGGGTACATTGGTATTGCTTGAACAAGCTACCAAAAACAAAGTATGCGAGAGTATGCCTGTTGTGTTTGTGTGGGTGTGTGCATGACCCATTTCAGCTACCTCACCCCCACACGTGTCTCGTCTCGTGTCACCATACAGTATGTCGTCCATTACTCATAAACGATAGGTAGATCAGACTTTTGTAATATTTCATGAGGCTCTTGTATGCCAATATATTATTACCAATGCAACGCTTTTTATCCCATAAGAATTTCTGCTTGTATTTGTATCATTGTAAGTATTGTAAATAGGGCGACACGACACTCAGAACTATGAAAGGTCACAGATGTCACTTAATATGAAGTCTAGTGTTTAGTTGTATGAAATTCAATGTTTTTGGTGATGGATGCTACTGTAATTATCTGTAAATCAACTTTGAAACTAGCCTTTTCCTGGTAAATATTATTGTGGCAGCATTTTATAGTTCTGGTGTTGTTACCCCAATTTGTTTCTCATATTCATTAAACTGTTAAGAAACTGAACATATTTTTTCTACCCTGTTTTGTATTGACAGACTTTACATTAACGGACAATAATCCAAAAGTAAATCTAGATAAATTGCAAAGACATGCCTGACAAATTGTATAAG
Source organism: Macrobrachium nipponense (assembly GCF_015104395.2). Lineage (NCBI taxonomy): Eukaryota > Metazoa > Arthropoda > Malacostraca > Decapoda > Palaemonidae > Macrobrachium > Macrobrachium nipponense. The sequence continues at coordinate 20,797,002 of NC_087209.1, read as the reverse complement.
CAGACGAGAAAAATTTTGATAGTTCCCAAGACATCCTGAAATGGAATTCCTCTTTGGAATTGTCTTTTAAAATTCTTTTGTTTGTCTTGCTCTTTAGATTTATGTGACAGGAGTTTGGTTATGGAGTAAGTTAGTTCTTTAATGTACAGCAAGAAGCTCCAGGCCTTTGTATGTGACCTAAAGTCATAATATCCAACAATGCTAATTTTTATGAAAAAAGAAGCAACCAAAGTGTAATACTTATTTTTAGACAGTTATTTTGTGCAGCAAAGTTGAAGCACCTCAGTGGCGTGGTTGGTATGGTGTTGCCGTCCCACCTCGGTGGTCGCGAGTTCGATTCTCGGCCATTCCATTGAGGAGTGAGAGATGTGTATTTCTGGTGATAGAAGTTCACTCTCGACGTGGTTCGGGAGTCAGGTAAAGCCGTTGGTCCCGATGGTGAATAGCCAGTGGTTCCATGCAATGTAAAATCACCATACAAACAAACAAGCAGTAAAGTTGAGTTTGCAATACTGTACTGTATTGTCTGGATAAGGATGAAAAGTTCACGTATATAAAGAAGCTTTAGAGCATGGTCTATTTATTCAATATTAATACAGTAAACCTTATATCTGAGGTCCGGGCATGGTTTCTAAACTTGGAATTGCAATGATTTTGTATGTACTCGGGGTCATTTAGTACCGGTACAGACAAGAGTGAATTCAATTGTGACTACCTCTTTAAACTGAAAATCTGGAGAATGTTAAAAGAGAGAGAGAAAAAAAAAGTCCATTTGTAAATTTCTGTAGTTGGGTTGATTTTTTGAAGTCAAAATCATTGAACTACTAGGGATCATTCCTTTGCTACTAAACTAGACAAGGGCTTTGACGTCGTGAGGAAGTGTCACAAATTCTCTTAAACCCGAGTGAAATGCTTTTGTGAATATGCATAAGCATTGCAGAGGTTCAACTATTTTCGTATTTGTAACTTGAAGGTACCAGTATGAATTTTTTCAAAGGTCATTGCTATATTAAGTTAAATGTATTTCTGGAATTTTCTCATGTCTTTTTAAAAATGTAGTCTCTAGTACATTGGCACTGGAATTCCTAAGGAAACACATCAAGATAAAATATTAAAGTTATAATCTTTGCTAGACCACTTCAACACATTCACACGAAGTATGGATTCCAACTGCAACACCTTTGGTATTCTAAAGGAAAAATCGTTTTAAGGTGTTTGTTGAATCTTAAAATGTCTATGATTACCTTTTTTAAACATTTAAGTAGTAACCTAGCATTGGTTTGGTCTTGGCCTGCCACCACGGTGGCCCAGAGTTCAATTCTCGAGCAATCCATTGAGGGGTCAGAGATATATATCTCTGATAATAGAAGTTCACTCTCAAACGTGGTTTGGAAGTCACGTAAAGCCATTGGTCCCGTTGCTGAATAACCACTGGTTCCATGCAATGTAAAAACACCATACAGTCAAACATAGGTTGTGACCCAATAATTAGGCCACTTATATTACAGTTGTCCACCGAATCGACTAAATTAAAACTTAACAGATGTTAACAGGACCCTCAAAAGACCAAGAAAAAAAATACCATGAGAAATAATCAAAGTAGGTTCCCTCACAACTTTTAAGAGGAGCACCCTTGCCGTGGTAGATGAGACAACCCATACTAAGAAGGATAATCTGGAAGAGAATTAGGGATAGGACCTTGTATACACTGTAAAGGAGGAGACAACAACTTTCCTCAGTAAAGTCAGATGATTTAGGTGTTATCGCGATAAGATTCATTTCTAGTAATAAAAAAAAATGTCCATTTACAAGAGATCGCTCATGAACTACGTTGAAAAGATTAACCATTTAAAATGGATCTTTTGTAAGTGTATAGTATCCCAGATCTATTAACCACGACCTGGACAGACTGTTGGAGATGGCCCATGCTTTTCATTATTTCAACAGAATGAAAGGAAGGGCTTGTGCATGAAGACTAAACCATAGATCTAAAAGAGAATCCATTCTTAGGTACTGGAACTTACAAGATGTGATTAATGCTAAGTAGTATGTTGATCTCACTATGAGCTCATTCCCATTGTTATAACTTAACCAAATAAACTGAACAAGGTGATATACAATACTTAGGAAGGGTAAGGTTAAGTTAAATATATGGATGTCCAGTTTTTTCTATGATCAGCATGTATCATTAAAAAGTCAACTGAGTGGGAGGGTCACATAGTACTCATCATAAGAAGGATGGTTATAAATTGACGTTGCTTATTCTCTTCTCCTTTTGGCTTCCTACAGTGTAGGAAATTAGTTAATCTATTGAAAGCATGGCTTAACTTTTATCAAGTGCAAGACGTGCTGCGTGCGGTTCCATGACAGTCAGTTTTTAAATTTTTTATTGAATGGTTGTCAGATTCGGCTTGTTTTGGATTGCATGCTATAATTTTATACTTCAAGAACTGCAGTTACCATAGTTGTGATACGAAAATATATTTTGCGTGTCAGTATAATGTAGGCCTTTATTTTTATTCATTATGCCTAGATATAATACAGCCGGATGGATATAAAGCAGGTAAAATAAATTTGAAAAAATAATTGCCAACAAAGAAATGTTTCCTGATGTAGCCTCTGTTTACCATGTAATACACAATGAGTACAGTTTTGTATATTCGATAATAATCAGTTGATACTGGTAAACCAAACCTTAATAGATAGCTATCGATCCAGTGTGAGACCCGGATGTAAATACGGAAGTCGGCCTTGTTGCAGGTCAGCTTTGTTGAGCACGCAATTATGATAAGAATGATTTTTCGGAAATTTGCAATGATATTGTACCTGTTAAAACTTTAAATATAGTAAGTACTTGCAGTGTGTTTGGGTTCCACAATAAGTCAAACAGACACGGCAAATCGTATTACACAGTCCTTCTTTTGTGAGAAATCAAGGAGATAAAATTGAAAAGATTAGTTAAAGGAGAGCACTGGGGATTTCCAGGATAAACAGGGCTAATTTCCGGCCGCCAAGACCAGCAAATCTGCTCTGATTACTTCAAGAGTGATGTGTGTTATTGATTGTTAGTGCAATTAATGATGATGGTAAATAATTAAAGATACCTGGGACAAATATTTCACAAAGAAATTCATTAATTAACAGCCACTGCGATATGATTTAGAGCCGCTTGGAAGTTAATTTGGTCAAATCTTTAAAACTTGAAGTAGTGGATAGTGAATTACGTATTTGTTAAACATATTAAATATCGGAAGTGCATAAAAGGACTACTGTTGTTGAAAATTTCCTACCCGGATGGGATGGGACTATGATGATCTGGCCTGAAATTAAACTATGTAAATTTAACAAAATATATGAATTGAAAGGCTGACTCTCGCCAACGTAGAATGAAATCAACTTTAAAACAACTGATAACGAGTTTTCCCATAAGTACACAAGGACAAGAAATGAAAGTTCCAAAAAACCGTGGAAAAATCCCATGGCATCAGTCTCTGAATTAGTGTCCCCGTTAAAAAAGAAGAAGAAGAAAAAAAAAAACTTATTTGAGCAACATTTTTTCCTATTCGATTTTTCAATATAGACATTCACATGAACTGCAATATTTCATATGTCCAAAATCGCATTCAGCACTTAAATCTATGGAGGGTTATTTATTAAATCTCAT
>NC_087209.1:20771730-20792838 GCF_015104395.2 Macrobrachium nipponense | reverse complement strand
CTTGTTTATCAGTTTTTCATAAATTCTATTTTGACAGAGATCTTTCACATTGACAATTGATCCCTGATCCCCTTTATCTGCCGAGAATAACCAGATTCGCTGAACACCAGCACCAATATGGAATAAATGTGCCTCGCTGTTGAACTTCTCAGTTCCAGGGGTCCTTTATCCCTCACACCGCTGGACTGTGGAACAGCCTCCCTGAGGATGTCGATCAAATTAGCACAAGTTCAAGCGAAGCTGCAATCGATTACTACCCTAATACTGTTCTCTTTGCATTTTAATACAGTTTCATCTGTTTATTATTATTATTATTATTTCTTCTTTTTTCATAAGTGAGATCTCTTCTTTCTGCATTTCCCTTTACCTCCTCTTACTTCTTCCTAATGAACACCATATTCTTTGGAAGCCTGAACTTCAAGTCAATGGCTCCTATGGGTTTGCTCCATTTACGAACATTGTTCATCTTCTGAATCATAATAATAATTTACACACTGTAGTACACTGTAAAGAAAGGTAACTGAGTCAAATATTATTGTAGAGTGTTTGAATGACTGTCTTCTCAACCTATAACGAAGTGGCCTGTGGATTAAATTAACTGAAGAATATACCTGATGTGTAGGGACGTATTAGTCTAATGGACTTCGTGAACAGCAAAATATGGTATGAAGAATTTCTCTGTTGTGTCCAACCAGTTATGGAACGTCCAATGAGGATTGTACAACAACCTGTGGAAGAGTTGGATTTTAAATTTCATGCTCTTGTTGGTCATAACCTGTCAACATCTGGAAGGTCACTGAAATTATTAGAAAAGATAACATTCTTTTGAAAAACGAGCCAGCTGACTTCAGCCATAAAAGAACAGTACCATCTTTGTGGAAATTAGGCTGAACTAGAGAAAGACCTCTGAGAAATTTCTGAATGCCGATTCGTAGAACCAGTATCAGTTGGAAATAAGGCACAAATATAACGATGTCTGAGACGTTTATAATTCTAAAAAAATAATAAGAATACAAGATGTGAATTAATTTTGCATCATGCTGTGCTTAACAATGGGCTGTCAACCTCCACTTGGATGCAGGAGCGGACTAGTAGTTAAGAAAGCAGATGACTATACTCAACCAGGTACAAAGGGAACTAAAATACAAGTAAACATTAAAGAACACCAAATATTATGTAGAAGGCTCTTTGATATCCGTGATAAGTATTTAAAATCCTTTGTATCAAACTAAAACTTTTCGACAGTTTACTAAAATGTAGTGTAGAAAGTAGTTACATATCCTCTCTCTCTCTCTCTCTCTCTCTCTCTCTCTCTCTCTCTCTCTCTCTCTCTCTCTCTCTCTCTCTCTCTCTCTCTCTCTCTCTCATCAGTTTAATAACTTCGTGGAAAAGCACGGTATGAAAATAAATCTTAGACGAAATAAAACAGCGCTCACAATTTTTATTGTTTGGGAGGAGTTGGGGCTCACGTTAACAGCGCAGAAAACCGGCTTAAAGCATCAGAGTCGGGGAGCAATTCGAAAGAATGTTTCCCATCACGAATCCGAAAAGATTGGATACAACTGAATTTTGATACAGATTTTATTGGGCAGTGTGCCAAAAATTGAAGACAGAAAAAAAAAGGCTCAGCGTTGCTCTGGCAGAAATTATTCAAACCGGTTAGTAATAGCAAACCTGGATGTTATGGTAGAGAGAAACATGAAGTTTAAAAATATATTTTTTGAATATCCAAGAGTAATCGCGATAGGTCAATATCTTGATGATGAATCGTACGTACACATTCACATATTTTTTCCCCTGACGTTGATATTCAATTCATGTGATTGTAGATCAGAGGAGTAAGGCTGAGAATCTAATCAGGGACCAAACAAATACTTTCAAGGAAAGACAACGATCACTCCCACATTCACGCTAAAAATGTTGAATCATACCCTACACAGAAGCTCACCAACAACATGTTGAGTCCCCCTTACACACGTTGCGCCATTCACTAGCCTGTGAACTCTCGTCTACTTTCCGGATGTTGAGGCCTCTCCTTTCCGATATCTCTTTCATTTTATTTATCCATCTCTTTTTATGTCTTCCTCGGAACACTTCTGAATAATTATATATATATATATATATATATATATATATATATATATATATATATATATATATATATATATGAATGTCTTTTTACTGTAATACAACAGTTTAATATGAAGTTAAAAGGCCCATAAAACACTATTTAAACATTGCTCGAAATGTATGGTTGGAGCGTTCAAAGAGTGTTTTATGGGCCTTTTATCTTTACATATATATATATATAATAGATATATATATATATATATATATATATATATATATATATATGCTGTCTCATTTGATGTTTGCCTTTATGGGAATTTCTCCTTTTACTCAGGTAATAATCACATGTATTTATGATGAAATTTCCTATGTCGAACTTTTATACATTTGATAAGGGTTTTACTCGTGTAAGCAAAAAATTCAGATATCATATTTGAAGATAAAAGCAGGAGCTTCGAAGAGTAAGATAAATTTTAAATTCATGCTATCATGCAAAGATAGCATTAACCATCACAAGAGCATTTTGTAGCAAGATCTTGAAATCAAAATGCTGTGTAGTGAGAACATGGGGTAAGAGAGATGTCTTGCATTGATGAAATCTGATGGTCTTATATCAATCGAACAATTAGCTGTTTAGAATTCGGCCATAGACCTGAGGACTATAATATGGAAAAGCTTGAACTAAATACAAAGCATGTTCTTACTGAGTACGGAATGATTATCTTCATTTTCTTTGGACGCACTTATAAATATATATGACTGGTAGAATCAAAGTAAAATCTTGTTTGGCTTCCATTTACTGTTAGTGGCGGGATATGAAATTGCACCGTAAATGCAATTATTCTTACAACGTACAGAACATTAAAACCACATATAATTGTTGTCAGAAATAAGAAAACATTATTTTTTCATCGAGTCATAAGCTCTTCAAAGGAATTTAGCGATTATTTTCTTTGGGGCAGTCGTTAACTACACAGTATTCTATAGTAAGTGTGATTATTCCCATTATTGTTTATTTCATGTTATTTTATTTTTAAGCTTATTGTTATAATACAGCTTTGACTGAAGCGTTCATAACTATTCTCTCTTTAGTTATGGATATTGTCTTCTCCATTTTCTTTTTCTATGTCATTCATAGAAAATGATATCGCATTTTTAAGGGTAAACATTTCTCTCTCTCTCTCTCATTCATCAATGAAAAAGGGTAGTCATTGCAAGGCTTTGAAGTGAATAGTAGGCCTGGTATGGACCTCTGAACTCAACAGATCGGATGAAAAAAAATATGGTCAAGCCACGTTTATGTTATCGTTTCCCAATCCTTCTTCATATCGTACATTTCTTACATGCGTAATACATTATAAATTTTAGCTGTGTAAGTGCCATTACCTCTACAATGGTCCATGATTTTAATTTGTAATTTAGTTTATAACTTTCTTGGTTTAAATAATATTAGGTTGTAGATTATATCAACTATGTATGTGGGGTGCAAAAATAACGATGTTTATAAGGGCTACTGGACACCATCATACAAATATTAATCTTGGTTTTTTTAAATATATCTTGATGAGTGCTCCAATATAAGACTTGTGATTCATTGTGCATTAATGGAGTGGATTATTTCAACTTCAATATAAAATAAATATGGCTTAAGATTAATGAAGGATGTTGCACCTCAATTAAGAGGTGCAACAAAACTAGAATAATGTTTTAAACATATAGAGTACCACGTTTGACTCTTCACAGTTATAGACGAATTTGCGAGCCCCACAAAGCACCTTCGGCGGTAATTGAAAACTAATGAAGATAGCCAGGTTTTGGCCCATGGTACGAAGTGAGATATTGTCTTGGTAAGACCAAAAGAACTTTGAAGGAAGGTGAAAATTAACTACTGTCTTGCAGGCAAGAGTTACAGGTAGTCTTGAATTGTTAGGTGCTAAGAGAATTCGTCCAAAGGAATGTGATTCCCCACTAATTGTAAGTGTATACTAAGGATAAGATAAGGTCAAAAGGCACATGTATACCTGTATGTGTGTGATACCCAAATATTTGCAGAGCGATATTATTGTGTTTTTTTTATCTCAGAAAATACCTCGCCATTTTCATTTAAACGATGCTATTTTGTTAATTTACTTGTGATTAATTTGTATCCGTAAATATGTCCCTAATCAAAGTTAATTAGAACATGATGAGGGGTGTAGCTCACTAATAATGAAGTATATTGAAAATAATGAAAAGTTAGTTTCTTAAGATTCATTTTAAAGTGAAAAGCTGCAACCAAACACTCGTATAGTCTCTGTACATGTTGATTTATTTATGGTTAATGAATAGCATTCCTTCCAAGATTGTGTATTTATTGATTTATTTTCTTACTGCTTCCGAATTATCACAACTCAGAAAATAATGTAATTCCCTCTTTCACATACAGGCCAGTATGCAAAGACGTTTAGCATTGCCATCTAGTGTCTGTTCGTCAAGGTATAGCGCCTCGGAAAACGCAACTATCTTGGGCTCAAAGCCTTTGTGACAAGTCTACTGCCGTTCTTTTTCGTTCCCTGTCCTTGCTCAGGACAGAATCTTTCGTCGTTGTTGTTACGACTTACGAGTTTAAAAGTGTTTTTTTCTTAAAGGCTTCATTGCGTTCAGTCATGGCTCTTTTAGAGGAGATGCATCGTTTTTCTTATTCACATTCGAAGAAGGTAAGATCGTTGTGATTTCAGTGTGTAGTATTATTTAGCAAAGTCGATGTGATTGCCCAAAATGGGAACCAAATTTGATGGGCATGGTCGTGTGTCATTCACCTTCAGTTTTGTCTGAATAAAACCGATGTTTTTATTTTTAATTATAGCTTATATATAGGTAGATCTAGGGTACCTATCAGCGGCGGCCCAGACTATGGCAGTTGCAAGAATTTTAAGCAATATTTATTCGGACGACTGTAATTAACCCCCATGGCCAGTACTAAACACTGCGAAATACATTGGACGCCCCAATCCCTAGTGGATGTCTTATCCGTGGTTACGTTTCTTGCAGGGTAATTCTACAGAATAGTTCCACACGAACTGCAAGGAACGTAACCGCGGATACGACATCCACTAGGGATTGGGGCGTCCAATGTATTTCGCAGTGTTTAGTACTGGCCCTTGGGGGTTAATTAGTCGTCCGAATAAATATTACTTAAAATTCTTGTTCAGTGGGTAAAATAACATAGGAAAACGTCAATTACCATAGTCTAGGCCACCGCGGATTGCTTCTGTAGAAATACCATCGATTTGTACGGTTTCTTCTTCAGTACCTATCATTTGACCACGATTTTGGACTGAAACAATCGCTGTACACACTTCGCTACACATGCTAAACCAATCACATATTGCTTAAGTACCTCTACCAGTGAAACCTTGAACCTGATGGTAAGAGGGGTCTTCTATAAAATAAAATAAGTTCTAAAATTTGGCAAAGAGAAAGCTTGCAATTTACTTTATTCAAATCTGTGAAGTGAAAAAATGCATTGCCTTTGCGAACGAAACGAAAAGTGTGACATCCACGGTTTCTGTAACGAAGAACGGGCGTAAATTCGCCATTTCGCCGCCTTTTCCGAGTGTCCATCTCTCCACTACATCGATGATATGGTGAAACCCTGTTCTTCAACTAAAAGACCATGTCTTCTTAAAAATGCCAGTGTCTTGGATTAGTCACTGATTTCATTGTAGAATTCTTTTGCGAGCATCTTCAGGGCTTTGCTACTGACTGAAATATTTAAACTTTAATATAGAAGCCTACTAAATATAAAAATGGTAAAGGACTGGTTTACTTTTTAACAAACTATACAGCAATCTATCTAACTAATTAGGAAATTAGGTAGCAAGCTAGATTGTTACAAACGACACAACTTGCATTACTTTGGACAATAGGTAGCAATCTAGCTTCTTACTTAGAAAATTAGGTAGTTAAATTATTATGACAAACGACACAACAAACCTTTCTTGGAAATTGTAGATCGCATACCTGTGTAGATGTCATACCAAAGTAGATTCGTGACATGTAGATAACCAGACAAAACAGCACCAACAAGGCTTTCGTATACCTGCTTGTTATTTGATAGGTTTGATCTGTGGAAGGGTCTGAAAATAAGGAACGAGGGCTGTGGTAAAATGTTTTTTTTTTTTTTTTAGTTTTAATAGCCTTAGAACCACTGTAAAAACAAAAGCATGTCACAAACAATGGATAATTCATCCATTACAGGAGTTAGTTTATTCATATGAAAATATTGCTTATATATCATACGATTTTCTCGTATCTTAATCATTTCAAGCAACAGATCCGACGAGGTATTGGTAATTGTTGAAGGTGTTGCTTGTGACTCAAAGAACTACAGAAGGATCATCTGGTTTTTGTGGATATTTGTTGGGTGAAATAAACGCCTACGAGCTGAGAACGCCTAAAGTCGTAGAAATATCAATGAAGGCCCAGGAAAGAAAACTGCAGTGGTATGGCCATGTGATGAGAAGGGATGAGACGTATTTAGAGAGGAGAGTGATGCAGAGGAAGGTGCCTGGTTGGAGAGATGGAGAGAGGAAGACCGAAGAAGCGAAGGTGGATGGGTTTAATTAAAGATCTGAGAGACAACCAATTGTCAGCGGACAATGTATTTGGCCGAGCCAGGCGGAGGAAAGATGTCTGAAACACCGACCATAGAAGTGGGAAAAGGTGCAGAGAAAGTAGAAACGTTTAGAAGCTGAGTACTCTAACTTGACTGCAGCATACTCCTACACTACAAGAAGAAGAAAGTGATACTATTTGGGTAAAGTTATTTTTCCATGTCACAAAGATATATAATTAAACGGTTAGCATTTTTAAGTATAATAAATGATCTGGTAAGTCCTGGAAATATATTCAAATGCATAAATATAGTTTCTATAGGACATATGATCACATCAGTTTTGTAGTGATTATAATTTGTTGCTTTGCTTAAATGCTTTTTGTTTTTATCCTTTTGAGTTCTATCATAGTGTCCACATTAGTCACTTGTAACACTTATTACTTGTTTATTCTCACAAATGTGAAGGTATGATTCCTTATTTAAATGGTATTTAATTCCACAATGAAAACGTGATTTTAACAAAATAATTAATCTAATGGCGATATGATTTGTATTCTGTATTTTTCAAATCGGTATGCTAATTTCAATTTTCCCGACGGGCAAAACCGTTGCCTTGTCAAAATTGGAGAATAAAAAATGGAAAATGCTTTAGAACGAAGCGTAACAGTAAATGCCATCACTTAGAGCGCCTCAAAGCTGAAATATTAAAAAAAAAAAAAAAAAAAATAGAAAAAATGTTAAAAGTTTCTATATGAATGAAGTTATCCTATAAGACGTCTGAAATAAAAAAAAAAATATAATTATGCAACGCAATTCTAAGAAAGAAGCTTAAACCTTGGCCTATTTCACTCTGAATAGGCCGAAGTCTGGCCACAGTACTTCACACTCCACAGACAAGAACTATGCAGAACTCACTGACGCGCACACAATCACCCCTCCCTCCTCTCCTCTCTCCATGCCTCGGTCTTTCTTCTACTACTACTGCTGCTACTCCTCCTCCTCCCCCTCCTCTCCTCAGTGTACCTCACTCAGTGCATTGTAGGCTTTACTTATTTTTTGCAGCGCTCCCTCAGCCTTAGCTGCAATTGTTTTATGTGGGTGTAGCCTACCTTGTTTTTGTAAACTGGTGTAATGATGTATGTATATGTTTTATATTTTATATATATAATATACTGTGTTAAACTTCAAACTATAACTAAAAACGTGGAGTAAATGCATATATAAACAGGGGAATGTAAATATATAAACAGGGGAATATAAATGTTTGTATGGTGTTTTTACGTTGCATGGACCAGTGGTTATTCTGCAACGAGTTAACTATATTTTAACTTTGTAGTAAAAGCTACAGAAGAACTGTAATTTACTGCCACAATTTAACCCTGTTATTATAAGTCAGATTTTTTTAGACGTATAAACTTCAAACGTGCTTTCCAGGAAAATATGTAATTGGCACAGCACGCAAAGTTTATTGATTTATGAAGTGTTATCTGGAGTTATTGCTATCTCAGTCTTGTGTATAGAAAGATAAGGAAACGATACAAAGAATTTGTTGTAATATGTATGCTAGATGTTTGGGCACTGGAATGTACCAATATGAAATCTGAAACTAGGTAATGTAGAGCTATCATTATGCACTTAACATACAGGGATTTCCATGGTTATGCCTTGCAGATTACATGAGTTTCATACAAATTTGTAATTAATACTCTTAACATTTTCTTAGTTAAAAGCAAGGTCCTTTAAATATACTCAGAGTATATTTAAAGGACCTTGGTTAAAAAATTTCGTCAGTTGATACGTAAAAACTTTTAAAGATTTTCCAAGTAGCGACTTAGAAGCTTCTTGAAGTCTTCAGGTATTTTGAAATTCCATATTCTTTATACTAGGACCTACAATTGCAGACTTACAAATCGGTTAATGCCTTATCTGATGACTGGCTTCATTTTCAATTCCTTAGATAAATTTGAAAATAGTATGCCCACTTCAACCCACCGTAGGCATTAAAGATCCTCACAATTCATTGCGTCTGTCATAAAAAATAAGAATAAAAAACTTACCAAAAATTAAAATTAGCATAAAAAATCTGTATATATGTTTTCCAGTTTGGGTCATTTTCAACAAATAATCATATGCATACTTTTAAACTTAATAATTTAAGCAACTCTAGTATTTGTTAGTTTCTATTTCATATTTAGCTATTGCTGTACCATATAGCTCATCAATCTTAAAGTGGTTTCTTTTAGTCCACCCAAATTTTCCAATCCTCTTTAGATTGTCTCAAAATATTAGTTACCCAGGATTAAGGAATGACTTTTATCACAGCCTTATGTTTGGTGGCCATTGTGCCACGAGGGTAAGGGATGTTTCCTAGGACCTCTCATTATTCTTGCACTTAAATACTCCATGGTTTGATCAGTTAGTTATTGTGAAAATGTACTGGTAGCTATCCCTTCAGTATTGACATTGTTACACTAGAGGTGGCTGGTGGTTTAGAGACAATGTCCTGATAAATGCTGACCTTGGTGAACGCCTTTTGATATTAAAGTTTTGTATTAACTTGTGCACAAGCCTAAATCTTGGATATAGCATTTTTTTTTATACATATTGTTTCCAAGCGCTTTTTTCAAAGCAGCACCTGGTCATTACAGGGTTGAATCAGGTGGCCATGGTTGAATGCCATGCTAGGTGAAGTGCTCTTTTTTTTACTTAATCGCTTAGTTGACTAAAAACTTATGGCTAGCAAAATTTCCAACTCAAGTCAATGAAGGTTCGTCAACAGTTGGTAACCTTTGCGGAAAACTGAGACATCCACAGGAAAGCTATTTTAGTAAAGATGAGAACACATTTCATATAAAACAGGAATCCCAATGTTCACCCTTAGAGTACTGTTTTAAGCTGCTATGTCATTATCCATGTGGCTGCTGTTTTCCAAGGCAGAAGTGAGTAAGCACTAAGTGAAATTGATATGGATCCTGTTTCAAGTGCACCTACCACGTGACTAAATAACCTCCCCACTTAAGGGAAAGCAGTATCAGTACTTAAAGGTGAGTTATCCTCGAAGGTCTTCGACACTTTTGTGGATAAGTGCCCTCCTTCCCGGTCTAAAAGTCCTTGGAGCTATATGTCGTGCAGTATAGATTACTTGGGTTTACTCCTATACTCACCACAGTAGGTGGTCTTTCTACTGAGGTCCTTATAGCTTTAACATCTCTTAATTGGTGTGTTGGTCTTACATTTATTGTACGGACTTTTTGTGCTTTGAAGGAGTGTTTCTATTTGACTTAACACTTATGTTGTTTGTCCCAGCAGAAGTAGAATATTCGGTTGTTAAATTGTAGTATTCTAATATTCTTGTCAGAAACTTAAGGCGAATCCTTCATTAATATAGTGTTGTATTTTTGAATATTTTAAACACTATTTCAAAATGTCTTAAAGATAGATGGTGTGCATGAGTGGGGTCTTTACAAGTTGGGGTGGTGAAGTAAGACTTGGCGTAACTCTTGGCCAGGTTGTGGAATATCTTTTGAAGTAAAGCTAGTCCTTCAATGTTAGTGACTTGCGAATTGGTAAACAGAATTTTATTTCGATAGCCATACTGATAGACAGGACAAGATAGTGTTACAATACAGTGGAGCAAAATTTAATGCAATTTATGCTTGTTAATGTTCATTGGCACGGAATCTCGATCTGGATGTTTCTTTGGAACAGAAAACTCGAGCAAACAATGTTAGACCTACCTGGCATATTCATTAGGGCGGGCCAGCAAAGAAAAATTTAAGTTTTAGTTCTTAAGATTTGGTACACAGTCGGTATTACCATTAAGGCCTGTCCACACGATCGGGCTTGATCGGCGGACTTCCCCTCTAACGGGCACACTTGTCAGGCAAACCGTCAAATTGCCCGATGGGTCTTGTAGCAAAATCACCATGGTGGTGCCCGATGGCATGAGCTTCGACCCTGGCAGACGTACGTTAACCATATACATTTCTTTTACTGAGCCATTCTTTGCACCATATTCTCTTCTTTTTCTCCTTTTTCATCACACACAAAGCAATTATCATGCTACGCTGTCTTCTTCTTTGCGGTAGGCACGATGTTTATCGTACCGCACTGAACACGCTACTGGCATCGTCGGGCACGCCCACCTCTCCATCGCCTCACCCGTGTGGACACTGGACAGCATTCACGGATAAGTCCGCCAGAATTTGCCCGTTAACCCTGGAGCACGCCGATCAGGCCCGGTCGTGTGGACAGGCCTTTAGGATCATTTTTCAGATGTGGAAAGTGTGCCACATGTTACCTATTAATGTTTTAATTTTTTTTTCTTTTACAGGGGTTCCATGAAGTCTCTGATGTTGCTACTTGCATAATCAGGGAATCTTCAGAATCCTCTTAGGGTAGATGGAGCACCCAAAGTTTGCTCTTGCTCATATCGGTTTCCCTACACCAAGTGGGAAGACCAATATTCTTCAAAGAATGGAAATGAAAGATGGTAAGTGGTATATTTCCGACCTGGTTTTATTAGGATTGCAAAAATTCCATTTGTGTAAATTTGCTAGGTGACATTTCTTGATTCAGAGGTAGTTAGTCAAGTTTCGTAAAATAGCAATGGGCTCGAGTGTATGTGCTTATTGCATGCATTAACAGACATTTGTTAGCAAGTGCAGAAGACTCCTTTCCTTAAGAAGTTAGGGATACCTTCAGTTCTGTACGTACTGTGTTGGTACATGGTCTTTTAATTAAATATTTTCCCAGCTGAAAGAGAGGAAGATTTTAGTTTAGCTTATTATAATAGTAAATCAAATAGTCTTGGCTGTCGGAAATTACTTTTAATCTCGTATGGACGTGAAATTATTTCCGTACTAGTAGCTGATCATTTGTATGTGGTTCCATACCGCTTAATTCTATAAAACTTTGTGCATTTTTTCTCATCCAAGAGTTTTAATGAAAACTCAGTTTTTATTTTTCCTGGTATACAGTCTTCAAACTGCAACAAAGGATTTAATCTCAAGGTCGAAAGATGGTGGGATACATGGAAATTAACCCCAAGCTATTCAGTCAGTCACTTGGTCCGGCTCTGACTTGGTTATTAGCTATCTAAGAGAATAGTTTTCTAACCCTCCTCTCTTCTGTAAGATCAAGCGAGTTGTTACAACTATATTCTTGTCTTGACTCAGTTTTCTTAAATTGAAAATTTCTCTGGTCTCCTCAAATGGAGGAGAAACTTGGGCATTGGCAGCTGAAGAGAGCAGTTTTTCGTACCCTTTCCTCTTCTGTAAGAAAGTTGAATTTAGATGCCTTGCTTTTGTTGTCTGCGCTCTTAAGACTTGTTTTCTCTTGTCTTTTCTCAGATGGACGACCTCAGAGTAGAACAGTTTTCTTGAAGTTCCCTCTCTTGTAAGAAAGTTTAATTTCGAGGGGTTGCTAATATTATTGTCTCTACTCTAAGAGTAAAGATGTCTCACTTGACCTTTTATAAAAAGTCACACTATTTATATTCTTCCTTTAAAATAAGAAAATGTCTAGAGTTCTCTTGAGTTTCTCAAATGGAGGAGAAACTTGGTCAACGGCTGCTGAAAAGTGTTTCTTACTTTTCTCTCAACTGTAATAAAGTTTAATTTTTCAGCGAGTTGCTACTAGTACTTGTTTTGGCTCCAAGACGTCCCTTTTTTTTCTCGATTCTTAACATTCTCTCTTCTGTAAGAAAATTGAATTTCGATAAGTTGCTACTATTATTCGTGCCCTGGCTTTAGATATGTTTTCTCTTCACTTTCCTTATATGGAGGAGAAGCTTGGTCTACGGCTGCTGTAGAGAGCAGTTTTTGTGCCTCCCTCTTCTGGATGATTGCCGACAAGAACGGTTTTCATGCCCTTCTTCAATTGTAAGAAAGTTTCGATGAGTTGATTTTCGATGAGTTACTATTATTCTTGTCTTGGCTCTTAAGATATCCCGTTTCTTGACTCAAATGGAAAAGAAACTTTTCTTACCCTTCTCTCTTCTGTAAGAAAGTTGAATTTCAAAGAGTTGCTACTACTTTCCTTGTCTTGGCTCCAATGTCCCTTGTCTCTTGACTTTCTCAAATGGAGGCGAGAAACTTTCAATATTGCCAGTGTGGTTTTTCATGCCTTCCACCTCAGTAGACCCATAAAAGCGTTATTTCTGTAAAGAGCTTTAAAGAAGAATGTAAAGTAAAGGTTTTACTAAAAAAAAGATAAGTGCAAAAAATTATTGTAGTTACTACAAGCTTCAAGTAATTTTGGCAAAAACCTAAAACCTCCGAAAAAGTTTAAATTACTAGTGCAAATTGGGAAGATTAGACCATGGTCTAAAAATAATTTTCTCCCAACAAAGATATTTTGAAAAGCATACTCATTATAACCGATATTTATCTTATGGAAAATTTACGTTTACAGAAGTGAAGTGGTTGATTTCTGCCGACTTTATAAGAACACAGCAACAGAGGGCAGCAGCAGATTCCGTAAGAATACTACACCTCCCATTCAGCCAACTACCAGGAAGTCAAAATGGCATTACATATTTTGAGTATCTTTTAAACTCATATTTCTAAATTACTTAACTGAAAATTGAACTTTTGTATCGAAATATGTAAAATTATACTAATATCCATTCCATTATGATCAGTTTAAACTTTTGTATCGAAAAATATGAAATTAAACTAAAAATCCATTCCATTATGATCTGTTTTTAAGTTCCCAGCAATATTAATCAAATCGGTTGTGACAAATTTACTACAAGCAATCTGAACAATACCTCTAATTTTTAAAATGAAAGTTGTTGGATATAACTGGTTAGTACCGATGCTTGTGTAACAGGGTGAGGATACTGTGATGTCTACATGTAGTAGTACTGAACTTATGGGTTGTAAAATTACTATTGTAAAGATGAAAAATATCAATAATTTTAATGGCTTACGATAACCAAGGCCAGAAGAGTAGGAGAAAAAAAATTTACAAGAAGTGATCAAAACAGCAAAATTATGGTAATTGTTGCAGAATTACCAGGGCACTTTAAAAGTCAGTAGTACTGTATTTAATGAATACTTTACAAAATAAGAATTGGAAGCAAAACCACCTATTTATTATACTAACATGAACAAGAGCCAGGAATAAGTATTAGACAGGGATGGGACAGAAATCATATTCACTAATAGTTAGTCAGTGGCTTTAAGAGAAGAAACCCAATGATCAATTCTACAAGAACTATAGTAGGTAATGTCATTACAAAGGTCAACTATGAACCTTCAGAGAAATCCACAAGAAATGAGAGACAAACTAAAAATGAAGTTTCTTCTTGAAAATATATGCAAAATGGTGGTGCAGGTAAATTACACATTTAAGATCATGAAGTAGATTTCTTCAATGTAAAGAGGGAGGCTTTTTGAAAGGTTATCATTAACCTAACATTTCACAGATTATAACAAGAATGGGCTACATGTGGATGATAATGAAAGTTAATGTGCTGACAATCACAGCAGGGACTTGAACTGCTAACATCTTGAGACTACATTAAGACTATCAACGTCTAAAATCGGTAATACGAAATAGCATTCCTAAGAAACAAGGTTAGATGCAGTGAATCCCATGTTTGGAACAATTTCCAAACTAATCCATTTTTTTAAATTAATTTTTTTTTCTAAGTCAATCCTGTATTTTTAACTAACCTACAATTTTATTTAGCTTAAGTTTGTTACTACTCTATTAAGCTGACTCGAGTCATGGCTTAAAGTTAAAAGCATGCACTGGAACTTGAAAATGGTCTCAATTTAGTAGAGAATCCTATCTGTATTCAGAATTATTACTCATCCTATTGCAAGTTCCCAAAAATTAAAGATGACCTGGTATTACTTTATTCACTATATTGTTTTGACACACATGGTTTAACCTCTCTTAATTTTGACACTAGGTTTTCTCCAACATCCTTCCGTGCAATTACATAACACAAAATATATAAGTACAGTACATATTAGCTCATACCGGTTTAAACAAGTCCAACTGTTTTTGGGTTTCAACTAGACCATATAAGAATTTGAACAACTCCCTCACTCTCACTTTGTCATCAAAAGTTTGTAGTTCAACTTTGTACATACCTCCAAATCATACTGTATAGCATGATGCCACGGCACTAGACAATGAAGGAACCATAAGTAAATAGACAAAAAACCTAATATTGTCTACTGGAGGAGCATTAACTAAGATTTCACTAGAAATAAAGTATCTACCTGAGCTGTAGGTGGAGAGAAGTGCAAACAAGTGTCACATGAATTGCAATTCAGCCACATATGCTGTCATCCCAAGAGTGTGCACTAATCTGCAGCAATTAATTGTATCAAAATTCAGTATGGATGTACGCACATTTAGTAAACTCATCTAAAACAGCCAGGTTGCTCTTGTTAACTGAGAACATAGGCATATGCCTTTTTAATACCTGGTAGACCGATCCTTCATTTCTCAATGGAAAATATCTAACTTAAAATGATAATCTAATACCCACACACTAAACTCTGCTCAATACTTTTTTCATTTAGCCTAGCGCCAGCTTTGCTATAATTACTGACATGATAAAAGTAAATTATAGTTTGGTAAAGTTTAATGAATATTTTACCGACATGATAAATCAAAACTATGGTTTAGGAAAGTTTTATGTATATTTTACATAAAATATCTTTGTTATGCATAGAATCAATTTCTGTGAGGAATCACCGATTGTAGAAATTTACAGAAAAGATGTGCACAACCAGTTTCTTCTCATTCTAAAAAAGTAAAATTCCATAAGGTGAAAATTAAATTCTATGAGCAAAATTACCGTTTCTTCATATCATAAAGGATTAAATTTGTCAAAACTGACAACATATATATGGTTCAGTATTCTATAAACAACAAGAAGTTCTATACGTACTCATCCCATGCATAATTAACCCGTCCTCTCCCATGGCAAAACAATTACGTACAATTTCTTCAAGTACTTTGTACTAGAGATGTAAGTGTTTTATATAATGAACACCGATTACTAAATATTATCCAGTACCCTGATAAAAGTAACATATCAATGACTCGTGCTTTAAAAGTTTCTTCTGATACTAAGAAAAAATAATTGAATCTATGGCTACCTACCACCAAGTTCTGGGAATATTTCAATAATAAACCTAATTTTCCTCTGTAATTAAAATGCATGGATCAATATTGCCAACACTGGCCATCCCCAAGAGCTTCCTGTAATGAATCTTACCTCAGAAATTAAGAAATGATGTACCCCCAAGATGAAAAAGTTATATAAGATGTTTTGAAAAGCTTGAGGCTTCCCGTTTGTTTTAAAGCTTGTACTCTACAGCTCATTAATTTTATCTAGCAAGCTTGCTTCACAAACATTTTCATATGGAAATACATTTTTTTAGGTTTCTCATTTAGTAATTCTTAAGCACTATATACAAAAAAATTAACCAAAAATTACAAGTTAAAAAAAGGCATTTGTTTCCAAGACTTACATTTTTCCCTATGAATACCCGACCTTACACCAAGATGAATCTGTGGTATAAAACGATGGGTATTATTTTACTTATGGACATTAATTGCTTTCAACATAAAATGTAGGTCTTTCTGTTGTATTATGATGTGATTTGAAAGATTTTGAGGTTTATTTCCATCGCAAATGATTACTTATCCTTCCACCACCCCTCCCCCTATAGATAACAATCTGGGGGAACCTCCTTGGGAAGCGGGGTTTTGGGTGGGGGAGACAAAGTAGGTAAAAACAGGGCAAAATGAGGAAAACAAACTTAAATATAACACTCAAACATATAAAAATGGACCGGTATACAGGTATACACTGAATTCGAAATACATAAAAACAATGGAAATGGGAAAACCCGAGCCAAGAATTTTACATGAGAAAATGGCATACAAATGCACTATATGACCAGTTATTGCACGTCACATTGTAGTTGTGTACTAACCTAACCTTAATTTTCTGACCTAACCTGTAACTGAA
This sequence comes from Macrobrachium nipponense, assembly GCF_015104395.2. Classification (NCBI taxonomy): domain Eukaryota; kingdom Metazoa; phylum Arthropoda; class Malacostraca; order Decapoda; family Palaemonidae; genus Macrobrachium; species Macrobrachium nipponense. The sequence continues at coordinate 20,776,165 of NC_087209.1, read as the reverse complement.
TATATCTGCACCTGGATGGCGGGGGCTTCGCCCCCCCACCGCCCCCCCTTTCAGGTGGGGGCCTTGCCCCTCACACCCCCTAACCTAACCTAACCTAACCTAACGTTTTTCTTGATTTGTATAAGAACTAGGTTACCTTATTAATGTCCATAACAAAAATAATACCTGATCAGTACCTAATACTACAGAAATAAATATTATACTCACCATTACTCTCAGTCTTACAAGCCTGAACAATGGGGCTGCTGGTCCTCCTCCTCCTCCTCCTCCTCTTCTTCCTGTGGCCTCTTGGGCCGTTGCCTCTCTCCTTGAGGAGGGTACAGCAATGCAGCAGTTTGACAAAAATAATGTAGTCGCTGATTTTCAGGGTATTGTTTTAAAAATAAATAGATATATATTGCTTAAAATATTGTGAGCGATTTCCAGGCCGCTTGATCCACTCTTTAAGATCCCTCCAAAGTCTTTCAATATTTTGAGTATGTACCAATGAATTATCAGGGTCTACAAAGTTTTCCGAATGATTCACCGTGTTATGTATATAACCCAAAGATAACAGCTTATTATACGCACGCCACTTGTCGCTATTATTACACGAGCCACTCTTAATATATTTCTGGATTAAAGGAGTAAGATTTTCAGCTGAGCGTTCTCGAGGCAAAGGCTCCACTAAAGGTAGCATAAAAAAATTTCTTGGATTCCCTCTTAATCCCCCCAAAAACCCAAATATCACTGAGAGGACGGCCCCTGTCAAATTTACGTTTGCCAAAATGAGATTCATCTATTTCTATTATAACATCACCACCACCAATTGGTTCTTGATTATCAAAATAATATTCAGCAACTTCACAACAAAAACTACGCAATCAACACTGTTGCTCTTACTAATTTTTAAGAGAATCTATTACAGTATGATGGTTCCACAATTTACTATTGACCCAATGATTAATAAATAATAATAGTTTCCAAGCAGGAAGAGGAGTACCATCTAAAAAGGTAACTTTATAATCTGAAACTTGATACCCACATCGCCGGCGTTTCTTTGTTTTAGCAATCACCACAGTAGAACTACAATACCAAATATGCTTATCTTCCCTAAAAAGTAATGGTTTCTGACACTTAGGACACTGAACACTCAAAGGTAACACAGAATGTTGACGGAAAATATCATATGTATATTTTGCATGTTCGGGATATGCACCACCATGATATTTGCCTATTACCCAAAACTAATCGAGCTCACAAGAGTCACACAACTGAATTTCACTATCCATACCTTTAAACTGATGGCGGAAAAGAAAATCCTTGGTCTGTTGGAACCGTATTGTTTTCTGATTGGTTAACAATGAAAACGTCATAAATTGACAGCCAGTTACATAAAGTGTGACAATTGACGTCATCATCTCTTTAACGAGGCCCAACCAAACCATAGTAGTTTGGAGAGAATCAGGAGTATGTTGTAGATTGGCTAATTGTCGAAACAATGGCCTGAAGCACCTGTCTTCGAATGGCAAAACGTCAAAAGTATTACGTAATTCCAAAAAAGTTTGTTATTGGCTGAAATCAATAAGAGCTAAGCCACAAGAGATGAAACAGGTGATTTGAGTGGTTGTCGATAACAAATAAACAAATGAACAAACTCAGGATACTGATGATTGGTGTAGAAGGCAAATATTAAGACGTCATAAATTACTTCCAATAACAGAAGTTGAAAGGTGGAGCCAACAACCAAAACAGATTGGTTCTATGCGTACGCATTGAGAAGATAAATTTACCACCTACTAGAATGAGATTTACAGAGCTGCCCGTGCCCATGAAAAGAATAACATTGGACTTATACTTTTTCAGGTGAACTCGCTAACGTTTTTCTTGATTTTTATAAGAACTAGGCATTTGCGACAGATATTATTATACAGAAATACTACAAAACACTTCCTTAACATAGTGAACTAAGTTAAAATACGCTACATTATTAATGTCCATAAATAAAATGTAATACCAAACGGGGTCTTCTTGCGAGCAATTCAGTTTAATCGCTCCACTTCTTTCGTCTCTGCAAATCAATATTCTCTGTAGTCCAACAGTTCTGCAAGTAAAAATTTATTCAGAATTACATATGCCACTAAGATTTTTCTTACGGCTGAAACTATTTTCAAAATAGTTAAATTATTATGAACTCCAAGTTAACAGTAGGGCCTTTCTACATATTACAGTGCATTGCAATCAATTTTCACTACGGAGATAAAAATTCTTTGACTATATGCCGTACAAAATCAGGCAGTACTATCTAATATCTAGCTCCACCTCCTCCTGGGATAAATTTAGTAGGTAAATCAAGCTGTATTATGGCTTCATGCTACGGACTGAGAGGCCATTCTGCAGTCTCCTTTACTGTCATAACGCCCTGTAGCCATCTAAAAAAATGCCACGCCTTGATCAATTTAATGAAAATGTCATCAGAATCACAGGTTTACAATATTTTTCCAGAGATTCTCAAAATGCTGTGTGTATTAAAAGGTCTGTTCTGATGGAAAGAGGGGCCAAAGTTTCTCTGATGCCTCCACCACAAAATAATTAGCCTAATCTTTATAAAAATTTAAAAATAAAATAAAAAAAGCTGGTAACTTAGCAGAAACTTGCGGAACCAACTTTAAAGTTGATATTATTTATTCTTACGAGCATACAGAAAATAAGAGGGAAACAAGCCAAGAGTGTAGGTGGTAAGTTGAGGAATACCATGACAGGCGACTAAGTATGTGTAAGCTCTTTTTACAGTCTATAGCAAAAGTATATTAGTGTCAAACTACAACGATAAATATCCAGATGTAACAAGGCAAATAGTTAAAAGAAAATGCCAATATAAGGGGATTACTTTGAAAACTTCCAAGGGCCCGTCAGAGAGAGAATCATTACTGTGGAGGGCTGTACATAAAACCAAACGAAGTGAACACAGTGAACAAATGATTTGCAATGAATTACGTGAAGCTAAGAAAAAAGAAAAAAAATGGAAGATTTATGGAAAAGATCAAAAGAATTAAGAGGTGAAAATTGGTCATTGTATAAAACAGCCAGAACTCAGAGCGACTTTTGTGAAAACCATGAAAATATATGTACAATAAAATCAGTGTAGAGAAAAATCTACCCAAAATCCATGACAATCTAGCCGGAATATTGGGACTAAACAAAAATTTCTACCCGATGCAACAGTAATAAACATGTCCGATAATTTCGTGAATTACTTTGAAGTAAACATGGACAAGAAATCTGGCATAATTTAGATAAGGAGGACCCTCCTGCTGATCTCCCAGTGATCACAATGAGAAATAGTAAATTCAGTAAATTTAAAGAACTGAATATGAATGACTTCGAAAAAATTAGAAGGAAAAAAAAGTACATACTGTGAAGAAATGACCCGTTTCCCATACCCAAGTGATTTAAGAGGCAAAAACTTTATCAGTTGCGGGAGTTATATTTTGATAATTGTCAGAATGAGTTTCTCACAAGCATCCTTAACCAAATACCGAAAAACTTTATATAAAGCCGGCCTATAAAGGAAAAGGAGACGAAGATAATCTAAGCTTCTGTAGGCCAATATCGAACTTATCGTAGTACTTACCAAGCAAATGGAAAATATGGCATCTGGCTATGCTCGACCAATTGCAGCATTCTACACAATTGACCATAATGTGATTGCTGTTTGAAGACCTGAGAGCAGTAGGCATCTTAGATGATGTACAGTAAATGTATAAAAGCTTCACCTAACAATGGCCTGTAGTTACGTACTTATTAGTCCTGAAATTGCCATCTGCAATTAACAGTCCCGCCACTACCTTACTCAACAGCAGAAAGACCAAAACTAAAATAAAAATGTCAAAAACGAAGTGAATCATGGAGGACTGACATAATTTGCATTCTTCAGTGTCATTGGAGAAGAACTGACGCCATCTATTACGAATTATATTTAAAAAAGTTCTTACACGCGAATGAAATTGTTTGCAAAAAACCCAAAATTTCATATTCCATCATATTTTCTTAATATTTTGTTACAGATAAGAAATGAAGTAAAGCAATGATATGTAGAAATGAACGAGATATATTCTAAACATGTTTATTTATTCTAAATACCGTACTTCAGTTTCTTTAATTATGGGATCTCAGCAATGATCAGAAATTAATTATAAGAAAGTTTTTCTGTGACGTCGCCATCTCTCTTGGTCAAGCATTGTAAACAAAGGAAATATAAAATGTCGTCGTTATTCAACGTATGAACCATATCACGAAAAATTGCAAGCAAGGACAACTCTCAAACAGAAGATTGGTTAAATTGCGTCTCTGGAGCTGCAGGTGCATGAAAGATATGTAAAAAAAATGAACTGAAACGTAAATAACAAAGGGATAGTTGTTGCCTTTGTTACACTTTGAGATGAGATTTAATAAA
>NC_087209.1:20719237-20771230 GCF_015104395.2 Macrobrachium nipponense | reverse complement strand
TTTATTAAATCTCATCTCAAAGTGTAACAAAGGCAACTAACTATCCCTTTGTTATTTACGTTTCAGTTCATTTTTTTTACATATCTTTCATGCACTGCAGGCTCCAGAGACGCAATTTAACCAATCTTCTGTTTGAGAGTTGTCCTTGCTTGCAATTTTTCGTGATATGGTTCATACGTTGAATAACGACATTTTATATTTCCTTTGTTTACAATGCTTGACCCAAGAGAGATGGCGACGTCACAGAAAAACTTTCTATAATTCTGATCATTGCTGAGATCCCATAATTAAGAACTGAAGTACGGTATTTAGAATAAATAAACATGTTTAGAATATATCTCGTTCATTTCTACAATATCATTCTTTACTTCATTTATCTGTAACAAAATATTAAGAAAATATGATGGAATATGAAATTTTGGGTTTTTTGCAAACAATTTCACGAGTGTAAGAACTTTTTAAATATATTCGTAATAGATGGCGTCAGTTCTTCTCCAATGACACTGAAGAATGCAAATTATGTCAGTCCTCCATGATTCACTTCTCGTTTTTGACATTTTTATTTTAGTTTTGGTCTTTCTGCTGTTGAGTAAGGTAGTGGCGGGACTGTTAATTGCAGATGGAATTTCAGGACTAATAAGTACGTAACTACAGGCCATTGTTAGGTGAAGCTTTTATACATTTACTGTACATCATCTAAGATGCCTACTGCTCTCAGGTCTTCAAACAGCAATCACATTATGGTCAATTGTGTAGAATGCTGCAATTGGTCGAGCATAGCCAGATGCCATATTTTCCATTTGCTTGGTAAGTACTACGATAAGTTCGATATTGGCCTACAGAAGCTTAGATTATCTTCGTCTCCTTTTCCTTTATAGGCCGGCTTTATATAAAGTTTTTCGGTATTTGGTTAAGGATGCTTGTGAGAAACTCATTCTGACAATATCAAAATATAACTCCCGCAACTGATAAAGTTTTTGCCTCTTAAATCACTTGGGTATGGGAAACGGGTCATTTTCACAGTATGTACTTTTTTTTTCCTTCTAATTTTTTCGAAGTCATTCATATTCAGTTCTTTAAATTTACTGAATTTACTATTTCTCATTGTGATCACTGGGAGATCAGCAGGAGGGTCCTCCTTATCTAAATTATGCCAGATTCTGTCCATGTTTACTTCAAAGTAATTCACGAAATTATCGGACATGTTTAATTACTGGTTGCATCGGGTAGAAATTTTTGAGTCCCAATATTCCGGCTAGATTGTCATGGATTTTGGGTAGATTTTTTCTCTACACTGATTTTATTGTACATATATTTTCATGGTTTTCACAAAAGTCGCTCTGAGTTCTGGCTGTTTTATACAATGACCAATTTTCACCTCTTAATTCTTTTGATCTTTTCCATAAATCTTCCATTTTTTTTCTTTTTTCTTAGCTTCACGTAATTCATTGCAAATCATTTGTTCACTGTGTTCACTTCGTTTGGTTTTATGTACAGCCCTCCACAGTAATGATTCTCTCTCTGACGGGCCCTTGGAAGTTTTCAAAGTAATCCCCTTATATTGGCATTTTCTTTTAACTATTTGCCTTGTTACATCTGGATATTTATCGTTGTAGTTTGACACTAATATACTTTTGCTATAGACTGTAAAAGAGCTTACACATACTTAGTCGCCTGTCATGGTATTCCTCAACTTACACCTACACTCTTGGCTTGTTTCTCTTATTTTCTGTATGCTCGTAAGAATAAATTAATCAACTTTAAAGTTGGTTCCGCAAGTTCTGCTAAGTTACCAGCTTTTTTATTTTAATTTTTAAATTTTTATAAAGATTAGGCTAATTATTTTGTGGTGGAGGCATCAGAGAAACTTTGGCCCCTCTTTCCATCAGAACAGACCTTTTAATACACACAGCATTTTGAGAATCTGGAAAAATATTGTAAACCTGTGATTCTGATATTTTCATTAAATTGATCAAGGCGTGGCATTTTTTAGATGGCTACAGGGCGTTATGACAGTAAAGGAGACTGCAGAATGGCCTCTCAGTCCGTAGCATGAAGCCATAATACAGCTTGATTTACCTACTAAATTTATCCCAGGAGGAGGTGGAGCTAGATATTAGATAGTACTGCCTGATTTTGTACGGCATATAGTCAAAGAATTTTTATCTTCGTAGTGAAAATTGATTGCAATGCACTGTTATATGTAGAAAGGCGCTACTGTTAACTTGGAGTTCATAATAATTTTACTATTTTTAAAATAGTGCTCATCATATGAAAAATCTTGGTGGCATATGGAATTCTGAATAAAGTTTTTACTTGCAGAACTGTTGGACACAAAGGAGATTCATTTGTAAAGGAGTGGGACGATTAAGCTGAATTGCTCGCAAGAAGACAGTTTTATACCACAAATTCATCTTGGCGTAAGGTCAGGGAAAAGCATTTTTTAACTTTCATGTAAATTTTTGTACATTTTTTTATATAGTGCCTAAGAATTACTAAATGGGAACCTAAAAAAATTTATTTCGGTATGAAAATGTTTGTGACGCAAGTTTGCTAAATAAAATCAGTGAGCTGTAGAGTAGAGGCTTAAAACAAATTGGAAACCTCAAGCTTTTCAAAACCTCTTAGATACTATAGATTTCATCTTAGGTGTGCATCATTTCTTAATTTCTGAGGTAAGATTCGTTATAGGATGCTCTTTGAGATGGCCAGTATTGAGGACAATATTGATCCATGCATTCTGAATAGAGGTAAGCTAATTAGAGGAAAATTAGGTTCATTATTGAAATATTCCCTGAACTTGGTGGTAGGTAGCCATAGATTCAATTATTTTTTCTTAAAGTATCAGAAGAAACTTTTGAAGCATAAGTCATTATGTTAATTTTATCAGAGTACTGGGTAATATTTAGTACTTGGTGTTCATTATATAAAACACATTACTACATTTCTAGCACAAAGAGCTTGAGAAGATTTTTGTTTTGCCATTGGAGAGGACGGCTTAATTATGCATGGGATGAGTATAGAACTTCATGTTGTTTTCCAAATACAGGACCATACATATCCTTTCAATTTTGACGAATGTAATCCTTTGTTATGATAAGAGGAAACCGTAATTTTGTTCATATAATTTAATTTTCACTTTGCCATAATTTCCTTTTTAAAATGAGAAGAAACTGGTTGTGCCACAGCTTTTCTGTAAACTTTAACAATTGGTAATTCCTCACCATGTTGATTCTATGCTTAACAGTTTAACACTTGAGTAAAATACGCATTTATGTTGGTAAGATATTCGTAAAACATTCCAAAACTATAATTTACTTTATCATATCAATAATTATAACAAAGCTGGAGCTAGGCATAATGAAAAGTTTTGTACAGGATTTAGTGTGTTGGTATTAGGTAGTTATTTTAAGTTAGATATTTTCCATTGAGAAATGAAGGATCGTTTTTTTTATTTCTATGGTATTAAAATGCATGTTCTCAGTTGACAAGAGCAACCTGGCTGTTTTAGGTAAATTTACTAAATGTACATCCATACTGAATTTTTATAAAATTGATTGCTGCAGATAAGTGCTCACTCTTGGGATGATAGCGTATGTGGGTTGCAATTCATTTGAAACTTGTATGCACCCTCTCCACCTACAGCTCAGGTAGATACTTTATTTCTAGTGAAAAATTAGTTACTGCTCCTACAGTACACAATATTAGGTTTTTTGTCTATTTACTTTTGGTTCCTTCATTGTCTAGTGCCATGGCATCATACTATGTAGTGTGATTAGGAGGTATGTGCAAACTTTTGATGAAAAAGTGAGGATGTTGTTCTAATTCGTATATGGTCTGTTAAAACCCAGAATCTGTTGGACTGGTTTAAACTAGTAATAACTAATATGTATACTTAGTACATATTTTGTGTTATATAATTGAAGGATGTTAGAGAAAACCTACTATGAGATTCAGGGTCTCTGTAACACGGTTTTTTGGACTTTGCTCCTTGTCAAAGCATCGGATGTAGCTGAAAGTTGACATATGTATATTTTACAACCTCACACAAATTTTGTCAGCATTATCAATAACCTAAACCCGGTAGTTTTAATTTTTATAGAGCAAAAATGATCTAGCCGACGCCATGGCCAATGATTACGAGCCAAGAGTCGAAAAACATTCATTACGTTAGTAAGGTAAACACCTTTTGACGTAATGTTGCCCCGCCCATCCACCAGACAGAAACTCCATCAGCTCTGAAACCCAAAGACTTTATGAATGGCGGAACGATACATAGATGTGGGTGGGGTATCAGTGCTAGCGTAGTAATACTACTGTAGCAGTAGTGCCGCAACAGTATAGCAGTAATATACATGAATTAAACGTTTAGACCAACTGCTGGGATCCTTGAGGATCATTTAGCACTTCTTACAACTACTCGAGAAATTAGTTATTATAGCCAGAAGTTAAATTTTCTAATCCAACAATGCCCATGGTAGCCTTCAGTGTTAATCCTGAATTATAACGAGGCGAAAGTGGGTGGAGCCTCATGAAGTCATCATTCTGACGATAATTATTGGTGAAGGGTTAAAGCCAATATACGGTACCGGCTATTTTTTTCAGTAAATAGGTAGATAGCCAATAAATAAAAATTGCCTGACATTGGATATAGCAGTTATCAAATCAAGCTTGTCTACTATGTTTTTGAAAATTAACAATTATTCCCTACATCTTGTCAATCTGATTGTGACCTATAAAGCAGATTGTAATTTCTTAGGAAACGTATTTTGGGAGTTAGACTAATAATCGAAGTGTTTTTGTATTTATTAACATATTTTGTTGGTTTGTTCATTATGACAATTATCAATGGAGAGGTGCCAGAGTTCATAAAGGTGTACTGCTTTGCTTTTATTTAAATATGTATGTCATTGTTACCAGAGGTTTAGCCTTCGTTACGTATAGCCAATCATCCATCGAGAAAGAGGGAAGAAATGCTGTCATAAGTTACGTAACGAGTGCGTTCGAAACATTTTCTCTGAGTAAGTTGGCCCGTCTTCAAAGAAAGTCACTTTTACATTTTAAGTATACTAAATTTATTCAACCTACGTAATGCAGAATACAGTCAAAATTTATGTGTAGATATAATATGTATTCTGAATAAGCGTTATATTTATGAAGTGCATAGATAAAAAGTAATTGCGAAAAAACCGTGCTACAGAGGCCCTGAATCTCATAGAAGTGTCAAAATTAAGAGGCTAAACCATGTCTTTGTCAAAACTCAACAGTGAATAAAGTAATAATAGGTCATATTTAAATTTTGGAAACCTGCAATAGCCCGAGTAAAAATTATGAATAGTTAGGATTCTCGACTTAATTGAGAATATGGTATTACTTTCAAGTTCCAGTGCATGTTTTAACTTTAAGCCATGACTTGATTCGGCTTAATAGAGTAGTAACTGAAACTTAAGTTAAATAAAATTATAGGTTAGTTAAAAATACAGTTAAGTCAAAAGATATAGTATTGACTTAATATTTTGACTAAAAGAAATATTTTCAAGGTGAACACTTTTAGTGCTATTTAAAATTTTCCATTGCTCTCTGCAGAGGTTTTTATCATAACTGGTAATGTCTTTTGCCACCTGTTTATTAGGGGTGTGCTTTCTGTAAAAAGAGTACATGCATTCTGTAAAAAAAAATGTCCTTGAGACTGATCACAGCAGCCGTAGTCTTTGGTGAGTTTATGGATTAGTTTGGAGATTGGGAACAAACATGGGATTCATTGCATCTAACCTTGTTTCTTAGGAGTGCTATTTTGTATTACCGATTTTAGATGTTGATTGTCTTGAATAATATGATTAATGTAGTCTCAAGATGGTAGCAAGTCTCAAGAAGTAGCAGTTCCTCGTCCCTGAAATTGCTGTGGTTGTCAGCACATTAACTTTCATTATCATCCACCTGTAGCACATTCTTTTTTTTTGTACTATTTTTTTTTCTTAAAAATGTAGGTTAGTAATGTTAACCCTTCAAAAAGCTTCCCTCTTTACATTTAAGAAATTGACTTCATGATCTTAAATGTGTAATTTACCAGCACCACCACTTTGCATATACGTACTGTGCATATATTTTAAAGAAACTTCAATTTTTGTTTGCCTCTTATTTCTTGTGGATTTCTCTGAAAGTTCATTGTTGAACTTTGTAATGACATTAGCTGCTGTAGCTCTTGTAGAATTGATTATTGGGTTTCTTCTCTTTAAAGTCACTGACTAACATTTAGTGGATCTAATTTCTGTCCCATCCCTGTCTTAATACTACTTCCTGGCTCTTATTCATGTTAGTATAATAAATAGGTGGATTTGCTTCTTTAAATACAGTACTACTGACTTTTAAAGTACCCTGGTAATTTTGCAACAATTACCATAACTTTGCCGTTTTGATCACTTCTTGTCAAGTTTTTTTTTTCTCCTCCTCTTGCCTTGGTTATCGTAGGCCATTGAAATTATTAATATTTTTCATCTTTACCATAGCAATTTTACAACCCATAAGTTCAGTGCTACGACATGTAGACGTCACAGTATCCTCCTCCCTGTACACAAGCATCGGTACTAACTTGTTATATCCAACAACTTTCATTTAAAAAATTAGAAGTATTGTTCAGGTTGCTTGGAGTAAATTTGTCACATAATCGATTTGATTAATATTGCTGGGAACTTAAAAACAGATAATAATGGAATGGATTTTAGTTTAATTTTATATTTTTCGATACAAAAGTTTAAACTGATCATAATGGAATGGATTTTAGTATAATTTTACATATTTTGATACAAAAGTTTAATTTTCACAGTGAAGTAATTTAGAAAAATTATGAGTTTAAAAGATACTAAAAATATGTAATGCCATTTTGACTTCCAGGTTGTTGGCTGAATGAAAGGTGTAGTATTCTTACGGAATCTGCTGCTTCCCTCTGTTGCTGTGTTCTTATAAAGTCGGCAGAAATCAACCACTTCACTTCTGTAAACGTAAATTTTCCATAAGATAAATATCAGAGCTAATCAGTATGCTTTTCAAAATATATTTGTTGGGAGAATAATATTTTTAGACCATGGTCTAATCTTCTTCCCAATTTGTCTAACAATTATGTATTATGAATATTTATGATCTTAACAGCAAATCCAGGGCCCAGTTTGCGCTAGTAATTTTACATTTTTCCTGATGTTTTAGGTTTTTGCCAAAATTACTTGAAGCTTGTAGTAACTACACTACTTTTTTGCACATATCTTTTTTAAAAAAAACCTTTACTTTACATTCTTCTTTAAAGTTCTTTACAGAAATAACGCTTTTATGGGTCTACTGAGGTGGAAGACATGAAAAACCACACTGGCAATATTGAAAGTTTCTCTCCTCCATTTGAGAAAGTCAAGAGACAAGGGACATTGGAGCCAAGACAAGGAAAGTAGTAGCAACTCGTTGAATTCAACTTTCTTTCACAAGAAAACTATTTTTGGCGGCTGAAGACCAAGTTTCTCTTCCATTTGAGAAAAGCCAAGAGAAAAGGGACATCTTGGAGCAAAGACAAAGTACATGAATTTCAGAAGAGAGAAGGGTAAGAAAAGTTTCTTCTCCATTTGAGAAAGTTAAGAAAAGGGATATCTTAAGAGCCAAGACAAGAAGAATAACAACTCATCGAAAATCAACTTGTCGAAATTCAACTTTCTTACAAGTGAAAGAAGGGCATGAAAACCGTTCTTGTCGGTAATCATCCAGAAGAGGAAGGGCACAAAAACTGCTCTCTACAGCAGCCGTAGGCCGAGCTCTCCTCCATAAAAGGAAAGTGAAGAGAAAACATAAATCGAGAAAAAAAGGGACATCTTTGGAGCCAAGACAAGTACTAGTAGCAACTCACTGAAAAATTCAACTTGATAATAGTAGAGAGAAAAGTAAGAAACTCTCTTCAGCAGCCGATGACCAAGTTTCTCCTCCATTTGAGAAACTCAAGAGAACTATCTGTATTCTTCCTTTAAAATAAGAAAAGGTCAAGTGACATCTTAAGAGTAGAGACAAGAATATTAGCAACCCCTTGAAATTAAACTTTCTTACAAGAGAGAGAACTTCAAGAAAACTGTTCTACTCTGAGGTCGTCTATCTGAGAAAAGACAAGAGAAAACAAATCTTAAGAGCGCAGACGACAAAAGCAAGGCATCTAAATTCAATTTTCTTACAGAGTGGGAAGGGTACGAAAAACTGCTCTCTTCAGCAGCCAATGCCAGAGTTTCTCCTCCATTTGAGAAGACCAGAGAAATTTTCAGTTCAAGAAAACTGAGTCAAGACAAGGATATAGTTGTAGCGACTCTTCTCTCTTTTGTAAGAAAACTGTCACAGCCGGACCAAGTGACTGACTGAATAGCTTGGGGTTAATTTCCATTCATCCCGCCATCTTTTGACCTTGAGATTAAATCCTTTGTTGCAGTTTGAAGACTGTATACCTGGAAAAAATAAAAAGAATTCTGAATTTTCATTAAAACTCTTGGATGAGGAAAAATACATTAAAAGTTCTATAGAATTAAGCGGTATGGAACCACATCCAAATGATCAGCTACTAGTATGGAAATAATTTCACGTCCATACGAGATGTAAAGTAATTTCCTACAGCAAAGACTAATCGATGTATTAGGGCTTGTGCCTTGTATGATATGGCGCCCTATGAGTAATGTTAGACTAGCGATAATCTATACGCTAAGTCGGTTGGTATTGCACTTCCATCTCAATGGAGTGTCTGGGGTTTTGTAGATCACTTACGAAGTCGGTATTATCTTTACGACGATGTGTTAAACTCATGGTTCGGTGAGGTTCTTGTAGAAAACACAAGGTATAAAAATAGTATATTCTTCTGAAGTTTTACATGATGAAGATCAGGTATGATCGTACAAGTCTTCTATGACGATAGCTTGATCGCTTCTGCCAATGATGATGGCTAATCCTATTCCTCTACATGATAAAGCTTAGGTAAATAGGTACAGGTCTTCTAATGACGATAGCTAACTCTGTTCTGCCTGTCTACCATCTCTGTTATAAGTTATGAAGGAACAGACAGTAGTTCGAACATATGAACATACATACAATGACATAGTTTCATACGAACACACAATCGAATGAGACACGCTACAGATCACGTAGGCCGTTTGAATAATAGTCTGAGTAGTTGTCTCAAGCAGGGAGCTTGGACTAATGTTTATAAACAATTGAATGACTACAGTTGACGGCATGTTTATCTTAGCCTACTACTTACTGTATACGTCATCTTTAGCGTCTCTAGTCTGATCACATTCCTGCAAGCAATCTGGTTGACCTCTTTAGTTTTTAGACTTTATATATATGGACTAACCATTCCATATTTTTTATTATGTAAACACTTACATTAGCTCGGTCAGCTACCAAAAACCAACCACTGAATATTACTCAAACTTAACTTGCATTTGACTTATAGGAGTGTGATACAGACACTATGTGCATATATATATATAAGTAAATAAAAATTCATTGTGTACATGAATTGATTCAGTAATAAAATATAAAACAATGATATTGGTAAATAATAGTGATCACATGATTATATAAAGATACAGTTTTTTCACTTCATCTCTTTAAGATACTTATGCTACAGAAAATACTAATGTACTCTGATAATTGCATAGATGAAGATTAACATGATAAAAATCATATTTTAACTGATAAAAAAACAAAAAATTTCATATATGAATTGATAAAATTATTAATGTTTTATGCTGATTGATTCGTTGATTTTTATGCTAAATGTTATATATCTGATTAGTAATTCATATTCTAACTCATAAATAACTGCAGATATTGGTATGATAAAGGTAACATATTGATTAGAGGCTACCTGATTTGTTTTTAATACATATATATGGATTCATATAATTATGATTAATATATGTGCACTTTAAATAGATTCCTACTGCGTACACGCAAAGATATATTTCGACTCTGTTATTTATGATCAATTATATATAGGATACATGATACTTTATATATATAGGATACATGACCGAGGTTATACTACTTCACTTTTAACTAGCTTTCGAACAACTTTTCGTCCATTACACAGTTCCCAGACAAAACCACCTTTAGCCAATTGAAACGGCCTTTTTCAATGGTTAAACAAGGGTAAAATTTGCCTGGCGGGTCCAACGTTCTATTTTGCGCTCATACTTATTCTCTGCATCCTAAGCTACATTCCGTTCGCGATGAAATATAGATCATCCCAGCACGAGTCCTTCGCCAGCAAAGGTAAAGGAGGTTTGAATATCCTTCAGGTCGTAATTGTCGGAAGTATGTCCCTTTTTTTAGTCGATTCCGACAGTAGCCGGAGCATTCCGCATTAAAAACGAGATTAACGACGAGATACGGTGTCGGTCGAAGAAGTCCATGAAATTCTTTTCACATTGTAGGCGGTTGTTACTTGACTGTAGTCGTCCGCTGCGACGAACGATTTTTGAAGTTGCTATGTGAAACTCTCGTACTGCAGGATACTGTAACCGGTTCCATTAATCAGCCTGCAAGTGAAATTATACTTGTCACAAGGGCAAAGTAAATTCAGACGACATCCAAATACAGGGAGGGGAGAGAGCCATTAGACCAGACGTAACCCACATGAATTCGCTGATATTTTGGAATTCAAAAGAATCCGCTGTACAAACTTTTTTATCCATGGCATTAACAATGAGTGAACCTATCCAGGTCTATGATGACTTGTAAAATATCCATAATTATAAAAAATAAATAGATACTCAATACGAATCTCAAAGAAAGAAAATTCGATACTACTGGTAGTAAGTTACTAGACAAAGAAGTGGAAAATGGAGCTATTTGTAAGATTGCCAGGCAGCATAGAGTCAAAGAGAATATTAATCATGATTCTATGTGCCCTAACAAAAGTTTCATATTCAATTTTCTCGGTGCGCATCCTCTGAGGTTAATTTTTTTAAAAACTTTATTAATAGGTAGGAGATGCAACGAAAAAAAAAAACCCACTATGTAACTAATTTCTAAATAAACTTTGGGTTTTTTTCAAGAAAATGTGACATTTTCCCATGAATGTTTACTTGAATTGTAATAGGCTAATGTTGCAAGTAAATCCATATCCATATCGTGATACTTCTAAATGTCTATGAGGTTCAGAAAAGATTAATTCATTTTTGATGTTATAGAAACTCTATTTCTTATTTTGTTTATTATTTTAAAATGATTGCAAGTCCTTAACTACTTGCATTACACACACGGATAAGAATATTGTTATGGTGGCCTGTCATGTGACCTATGAACCACATGTGAAGTTCATGAGCTGAGCATTCCTTTCTCCAGTCAATCTGCTGTTGCAAGCAGAGACGACACACAGATGAAGCCTGTGTAAGCAGATTATTGAGGTTAAAAGGAACAAATGCTGATACGGCAATGATGACGTCGTCACTTGGCAGGAGATTGCTCTCAGCCAGCTAAGAGTTACGTTACTTGCTGTAAGAGATACGACTTTAGGATTTTCAAATGATATTTTAGTGTTTAATTCTCCACCCGCATGAGAATATCTAAAAAAAAAACAACATACCAAAATTGAAAAATATATTAGTTTCATGTTGGCATTATGTTAAATAAATATTCCTTATTCAAACTATATGAAAAAGGTTTCCATACAAATTCTATATATATTATTAGCCCTGTATAAGATTCATATAGGAATTATTCCATAGATAACATTTTCACTTCTAGACTTCCTGACTTTAAAATCTCTTTTATTTTATTTTATTTATTTTATTTATTATTATTTTATTTATTTATTTAAATTCTTTTTTTTTTTTTTATTGACTACGAATATAAATCCACCGGGACAGACAATATGTCAGTAGGTTTTGATATGTGTTTGAACTTTTAGCTTATTTGTCATTACTAAAGAAAGCGTTAAGTTAGAGTTCAAATCTTTACGCATATATATTTGGATATTTAATTATCTATGGTTACGTTTTGCTTATTGATATTATCGTGATTCCTTTTTTATTATAATTTGTAACCCTTCCGACTTCTTACGGAGTGATTATATTGACTCCACTTTGTATCCATATTTGTTTTTTATTTTTTTATTTATATTTATTTTTTTATTTATATATATTTTTTATATATATTTGATAATTAATGGTTGGCTTGAATATGTGGAAAAGTGTTCTAGCGACGTACTGTATAAGGCTACTTGCGGCATCAATTCTATAGATACAGATATATATGATAAAGGTATTTAAAACCGCGAGAACCGCTATAATCCAGTTCGGATCCAACAATCACGAGTTGTAAACTCGTAAGACATTGACACTTCCTATTTAATTATCAGTTATTCTACCAAACCGATTGACTCTGGGTGATAAAATATATTATTGGTTTTCTTAATGGAAAGGAATTCACACAACGTGTTAAGGAGATTATTATTGATTTACACCACCCGAGTCTGAGATTATTAGTGTTGAATTCCATATTTACTGATTTTAGCACTCATAAATATTCGTAACGCACTCAATTGCGGTGTTTGTTTTAGTGCTATTAATTCTATATAACGTGTCAAGGAACTATTAACACTAAGAAGTGTGTTTATTCCCTCTGTCAGACTCGTAATTCTGTTAATAATTCTAGTAATATTCTTTCAGGATTGATTTGGCACAGGATAGGCCCTAAAACTGACAGGTGTCTTAGTGTATCCCTTGTTTTTCATGACACGTTACAATTAGTTATGTGCTTTTTTATATCTTGTAAGCATTGTAGGCCAGAAAACAGTGATTTGGTTTCTCTGACAAAAAGGAGGGAACCCTGGATGACGGAATGCAACCATTTATGACGATTGGTATGAGAAAGATTATTACTACTACCTGGTCGTTAGTCATCTGCTGTGTTCTTCGGGTTTTCCTCGTCACAGACCTACATATAATATTACATTTGATTACATTATTCTGATACACATACCTTAAGTATACTTTTGCTTTAGGGTTTCTGCTCGAAGTGTGTATTGTTTTTGCTTAGCCGCTGACCCTGTTTCCGTTTCGAAGTGTTTATTGTTTGGGTTATGTCTGTTGACGCTTGCTTTGTTCAGTTCGTAACAGTCTGCGCTCCGACCCAGATATTCAATGCTCGCGATCTCTTGGTTAAGGAATTTTCTTGTTTAGATACGGGTTTTAACAATAGGTACGGATGTTTCTATATCTTTTAGTCTAATTAATGTTCTTTGCTGTATGGTGCGGGATTGCGGGATAATGCGTCAGCTTAATGATTATTGCTTTCCCAGTAGATATCTTATCTTGGCTCCAAAGACCTGAATGATCATTTGTCACCGAGTTCCTTTTGGACTGTGATTAAAGCCTTTGAAAAAACTCGGTAAAGGACTCATGTTCAGTAAGGACTTTATCAGGATAGCCATAGATTATGAACTTAAGATGTACTAGTGAGTTAAAGATACCTAGCCCTTCCTTGCCTATTACTGCATATTTACTTTCAGAGGGCTTTAGTTTACGTGAATAAAAAAGCTATAGGAAGAACTGTTTATCATATTACTGAAGTAGTATCCCTCTTACCCCTTGGTCTGAGGCGTCTGTTGCAATAAAAAAAAATTCCTTATTTAAATCAGGGATTTTTAAGTTAGGTAAGCTGCATTTTCCGCTTTAAGATATCGAACGCCTGTTGATGCTTTTCAGACCATAATAAATCTACGCTCTTCTTCGTAAGATCTGTTAAAGGAGCTGTCATGATTGAAGAGTTACATATTTACATACGATTGTAATACCCACTACAGCGCAAAAGTGCTGTATCCCCTTTTACGTTAATAAGTACCGGAAAGTTATGAATAGCCGACACCTTACCATGGACTACTTTTAAGACCTTGACTAGAACATAAAAAACCTAGATAAACATGTTCGGTTTTTAAAACTCACATTTAGATATTTTACTCTGAGATTATTTGTCTTTGTCTCTGTAGCACTAGCTCTAGTTTATGTGAATGTACTTCTAAGGTATTAGAAAGGATTACAAGATCATCCATATAGGCATGTAGGTTATCCCTAAAAGTCTCCAAACACTATATTGTAATTGGGGCGCAACGTAAGCCGGAGGCATACGTAAAAATTGATAATGTCCCCTGGGTGTGCTGAAAACGGTGTATGAGGTACAATCACTTAGGTAATGGTATCTGGTAAAAGCATTTAAGTAAGTCCAAGTTGGTGAAAAAAATTTATTCTAACCTAACAGAGATAAGATGTCGTCGGTAAACTCGCCACTGGAAACTATCGGAAGTCGTTTCCTTGTTTAAGCGACAGAAATCTACGCAGATACGCCAAGTCCGATCCTTTATGACATGACGTTTGAGAGAAAAATTATATGGGCTATTTGATTTCCTAATGACTCCTATTACTAACATTTTTCAACGTCGTCATTTATTTCTATTTTGAAATTTCATTGGGGTTCTACACGAAGGTACGTACATAGCTTTATGTTTGTCCTAGACCGTATTTTGTTTTCAATGACATCCGTTTTTCTCCCAGGAGATCACTCGCTAGTGGAGAAACTTCCTGGTATTCAGTAGAAGATAAAAAAATTCTGCTGAATCACCTCTGCTTGAATGACTTTACGGATATTACTTTAGATAGATTATCAGAGAGATTCATCCACGACTGGTTGGGCGTGATTAAAAACTAGCAACAATAAAAAATGCGATATTTATAACTTCCGTATCCACGATATGTATACTTTTAGGGCTTTGTTCGCGGAAATAGTTATATTTCAGAGTGTCGGGAAGGATTAAAAATTTCATTTCCCAGCAAAGTCTTTTTACACGCACTAAGACATTCGAGGGTGCATGCTTCTCGAGATTTTTGCGTGCAAAGTACGACTGCGGTTGTGGGAGAATTCTGTTGGGTCATTTGAACAATGTTACGATTTATGAGACAAATGTATAGTTCCTTTATATAAGTTATTATTTGATTAACTGTCTCATTTTTGTTCAAACGGATTTTAATATGTTTGAAGGTTTATAGGATTTTCCTTTGATAAACACGCCTTATTTTGCAGGATGTAAGATAATATTTTGTATACCCCTAGATGGATCTTACAATTACACTACATACAGATCAATGTTTTTTATAACTATAGAGGTATCTGTAAGCGCTCGCTTATCCGGACTTCTCATTAGGGAAGTTCGAACAACAGACGGTGAGTCCGTAAATACAAAGATATTACGTGTATTAAAGAAATAAAACAAGATATTCTAATTTTTACGGCGCGTACAGTTGGCTTAATCCACCAGTACTCATATAACTTATGTATTAAAAAAAACGAAAAACCTGCTCTGATTACTTTATACGGTCGTGTGTTTCATAGGAAAAATCCTTTTTAGTTCAAAAAAAGATATCGGTATGTATAACCAACATCGCTTTTCCCCACTCTGCTAGAGTCGCTTATTGTGTGGAATTTGCTTCGCTTTGAAAACTTCGGCAGTTTTTTGACTAACCTTGACCGCTTGACTAGGTGACACAGTAACCGAGTTTGCTTGTTTGATTCTGAAAGGCTACTGTTTCTATTTCTTTTGTAATAATTAGGATCCTTCTCTTTATTACCATCGGCAACGTATTGTGTGTTTTAGCATTATGTTGCTGGTTACGTATACAGCAATGAATGACGAACTATTAGAACTGAGCGATTACTAATAAGACAAGTTATCACTACTGCATACAATTTTAACTGTTTGTACTTCATTCTTTGCTAAAATTTGAAATAGTGAGGGATCCTGGTCAGCGCATTTAGCCTGATGAAGTTTTTTACAGACATGTTATTCCTTGCAATCCAGCCGTATTTTTAAAGTTAAGTTGAGTCATTGAGGTTCGATATTTTATATAACTCAAAAAACTCAAGGCTAAAACTGCGATCGGGACTTGCAAAGGAGCATTTATTGTCATGACCCGAAATAGTGTTACCCTCTAATTTATATAGATTTGTACGGGTGTTCCACTTGTTTTTTGTGTGTTTTTAATCACTACGGTGCTTAACACGACCCTATCCATGCATCTGTATAAATACAGACGTCCACTGCGTAAACGCATATTCACTGTTTAATATGATTTGTTACGTAAGGGATTAATAATCACCCAAAATGATAAAATTAACATAGTATATGATTATGATATTTCAGTAGAACTTCTGGAAACAGACACTCAAAGAAACAAAAAAACTCGCAGTAGCGAAATCTCAATGATGTAGATAATTTCTGTAAAAAAGTAAGATTAAGAATGTCTCGTAACTTCAGCCACAGGAATAACGAAATTCGACCTGCAAACAAAGGAAACACTCAAAGTTACTCCAAATGAATAAAAAATTGTACTTAGCTTGCTTTTGTGGGAAGTCACGGTGTTCCGATAACGACACACGGCCTTGGTCCTCCTTCTCTATTTAGCGGACGACCTGGTTTGGCTTCAGTTTCCCCCGTGCGCGTTGTTTCGATGATTCGAGCCCTTGAAAGATCCGATGCTGCAGACGCGTTCGGTTTGTTTCTTGGAGTGCCGAAACGCTCACTAACGATGTTTTCTTGAATGATTCTAATGAGAGACGAAGCTTGCGTTGTCGTAGGAAAAGGACACGTCGTTTTGTTTCTTGAAGTTATTCACTAACGATGATACTAAGTTGCTTGACGAATCTTGTTGTTTTCTGAAGTCGCTCACTAATGATGATACTAGGTTGCTTGAAGAATCTGCTGCTTCCGTCGTCGTTGACTTCTTATGATACATGATTTATTATTCTGGTTTTTTCTTCGTAGGACGTTGTAGAGTTCTTCTGGTCCGCTGGCCACCAATATTAGGGCTTGTGCCTTGTATGATATGGCGCCCTATGAGGTAATGTTAGACTAGCGATAATCTATACGCTAAGTCGGTTGGTATTGCACTTCCATCTTCAATGGAGTGTCTGGGGTTTTGTAGATCACTTACGAAGTCGGTATTATCTTTACGACGATGTGTTAAACTCATGGTTCGGTGAGGTTCTTGTAGAAAACACAAGGTATAAAATAGTATATTCTTCTGAAGTTTTACATGATGAAGATCAGGTATGATCGTACAAGTCTTCTATGACGATAGCTTGATCGCTTCTGCCAATGATGATGGCTAATCCTATTCCTCTACATGATAAAGCTTAGGTAAAGAGGTACAGGTCTTCTAATGACGATAGCTAACTCTGTTCTGCCTGTCTACCATCTCTGTTACAAGTTATGAAGGAACAGACAGTAGTTCGAACATATGAACATACATACAATGACATAGTTTCATACGAACACACAATCGAATGAGACACGCTACAGATCACGTAGGCCGTTTGAATAATAGGTCGGGGTAGTTGTCTCAAGCAGGGAGCTTGGACTAATGTTTATAAACATTGAATGACTACAGGTGAACGGCATGTTATCTTAGCCTACATACTTATTGTATACGTCATCTTTAGCGTCTCTAGTCTGATCACATTCCTGCAAGCAATCTGGTTGACCTCTTTAGTTTTAGACTTTTATATATATGGAACTAACCATTCCATATTTTTTTTATTATGTAAACACTTACAGATAGTACTATTATAATAAGCTAAACTAAAATCTATCTCTCTTTCAGCTGGGAAAATATTTAATTAAGAGACCATCTACCAAAACGAGTGTAGAGAAAGGACCGACCAATGTACCAACACTGTACGTACAGAACTTTGAAGGTCTCCCTAACCTCTTACGGAAAAGTCATCTGCACTTGCTAACAAATGTCTGTTAATGCATGCAGTAAGCGCACACACTCGAGCCCATTGCTATTTTACGAAACTTGACCAACTACCTCTTTAAATCAATAAATGTCACCTACCAATTTATACAAATGGAATTTTTGTAATCCTAATAAAACTAGGTCAGAAATCTGCCACTTATCATCTGCCACTGGTCAAGGTCATTTCCATTCTTAGAAGAATATTGGTCTTCCCACTTGGACTAGGGTGTAGGGAAACAGATATGAGCAAGAGCAAACTTTGGGTGCTCCATCTACCCTAAGAAGATTCTGAGGATTCCCTGATTATGCAAGTAGCAACATCAGAGACTTCATGGAAAACCTGTAAAAAAAAAAAAAAAAAATTAATAGGTAACATGTGGCACACTTTCTCTGCCAACTTGCCTCTGTTCCACATCTGAAAAATGATCCTAATGGTAATGCCGACTGTGTACCAAATCTTAAGAACTAAAACTACATTGTTTGCCAGAGTTCTCCGTTCCCAAGAAATCTCCAGATCTCGAGATTCCCTGCCAATGAACATTAACAAGCCTAAATTGCATTAAATTTTTGCTCCACTGTATTAGTAACACTTTATCCTGTCTATCAGTATGGCTATGGAAATAAATTTTTTTACCAATTCGCAAGTCACTAACATTGAAGGACTAGCTTCACTTCAAAAGGTATTCCACAACCTGGCCAAGAGTTACGCCAAGTCTTACTTCACCACCCTAACTTGTAAAGACCCCACTCATGCACACCATCTATCTTTGAAGACATTTTGAAATACAGTATTTAAAATATTCAAAAATACAACACTATACTAATGAAGGATTCGCCTGAAGTTTCTGACTAGCATATTAGAATACTACAATTTAACAACCGAATAGTACTCTACTTCTGCTGGGACAAACAACATAAGCCCAAAGTAAAGGTGTTAAGTCAAAAAGAAACATTCCTTCAAAGCACAAAAAGTCCGAACAATAAATGTAAGACCAACACACTAATTAAGAGATGATGTTAAAACGATAAGGACCTCAGTAGAAAGACCACCTACTGTGGTCAGTATAGGAGCTAAAGCAAAGTAATCTATACTGCACGACATATAGCTCAAAGGACTTTTAGACCGGAAAGGAGGGCACTTATCCACTAAAGTGCCGAAGACCTTCGAGGATAGCTATCACCTTTAAGTATTGATACTGCTTTCCCTTAAGGCCTGTCCACACGATCGGGCCTGATCGGCGGACTTCCCCTTTAACAGGCACACTTGACGGGCAAACCGTCAAATTGCCCGATGGGTCTTGTAGCAAAATCACCATGGTGGTGCCCGATGGCTTGAGCTTCGACCCTGGCAGACGTGCGTGAACCATATACATTTCTTTTACTGAGCCATTCTTTGCACCATATTCTCTTCTTTTTCATCACACACAAAGCAATTATCATACTACACTATCTTCTTTGCGGTAGGCACCATGTTTATCGTACCGCACTGAACACACTACTTGCATCGTCGGGTACGCCCACCTCACCATCGCCTCACCTGTCTGGACAACATTCACGGATAAGTCCGCCAGAATTTGCCCGTCAATCCTGGAGCACGCCGATCAGGCCCGGTCGCATATTCCTGAAGTCTGGATGGAAATAGACCCCCTCGGATATTAGAACCAATCAGAGCGTGATGACGTCGTGAGACTCCGCCCTTCTAGCGCTACCACGTATAAGCTTTTCTTAATTCTTGCAGAAGCACCAGTTATATTCTTATCTTATATGATAGGTTTAATAATGGTAAATATATTTATTGTAGATGTATATAGAAAATATGTATAAACTATGTTGTACTAGCTAATATTTACGCTATCGCTTATGCATCATAAGTTACTGAGATATGCAAGGCATATGGGACCATTGCTCAATGAAACACGCAGAAAGCCATGCCCATGACAATCAGCCGCTTCATTACATAATAATTCATGCAGAAGCACCAGTTTTGAGAATATAATCTTGTGAGAGGTTATAATATTGGCAAATATAATTTACAAAAAAGTACCGAGATACGCAAGGCATCTGGCTGGCAACATTGCTCAATGAAACACACCAGAAGGGCTATGATCCCATGTCAATCAGCTGTTTCGTTACGTAATACTTCACTCGTTGCAAAATGACTTAACTGCTTATATTGGCCTCGACAGCAGGACTATGATCCCCTGGCAATCGGCTGTTTCGTTACGTAATACTTCACCCATTAAAAAAATGACTCAAACTACTCATATTGGCCTCGCCACTTAGGCATTTATTACATGAAGTAGGCTGACAGTTTAAAATTTTTGTTACTTTGAATTTTATTTGGAATAATTGTACCCTTCAAAATGCACAAATTTTGCCCGGTTGATCATATATATGTCTTCTGCAAGTTGATTTGTTCTTTGCTGCTTATATACATATATATTTTCTATTGTTTTGTAGTTTTTACTCAATGTTTTTGAAATGTACATATTTAGTCAGGTTAGGCTAGAATACGGATGGTAATTCATGTTCGGAAGTATACATGGTGTGAGACAGGAAATATAGACCTTTATTTTAGTTGCTAGGGTAAATCTGTTGCAATAAAAAAAAAGCATATTCTTTTAATAATATCCAACGGAAATGAGTAGCAAATTCATTCTAGTCAAAGAAAAATATACCAGAAAAAATGTTCAATTTGCACAGATATGTAATAAAGCACAAATTTACGCTGTGTATTACAACCAAGGCCATGCTCAGGTTTTGTTGTGCAGATATCCTAAACTTTGCGAAATTTTTGCTATGCTTGTATTAAACATATTACCATTGCAGCCTCGGATACCAAAAAGCTTTCCTTTGCTGATATTTCATTGTAAATTTTAAAATCAACTGCATAGCTTGGAATATAAGGGAAAAAACAAATTCACAAAAGATTATTTTATACAAAAGTTTATATACAAAAGATTTTTCACATACAATTCTTGATGTTGAATATTTCTCTCCACTTGTCGAAATTCCCTTGATTTAGCATTAGTTAGTAAGCACACGAAATCTTCATTTTTCTGCAAAATAATAATAGGGAAGCCACTGCCTTCAAAATCTAGCAACTCGGGATTTCTTGTACACTCCATAGTGACTAAAGTACAAGTAACACACAACGAAAACAACGACTAGGAGGACTATAGACTACAGACTGACTCAATTCGACAGAAGTTACAGAACAGGAACAGCACATGCAGTTTTTTTTACATTGAGCAATGGTGCCATATACCTTGCGTACTCAGACTCTCAGTACCTTTTTATGATAAGTTCCAGCGTAAATGCTAACTGGTACAGCATAGTTGATACAAATATTCTGTATGCATCTATAATAACTAATATATTTACCAATGTTATAATGTATTATATAAGATTAATATTTTCAAAACTGGTGCTTTTGCAAGAATTAAGAAAAGTTTACAGGTGGTAATACTAAGGAGGGCGGAGTCTCACAACGTCACCGCTCCAAAACACGCTCTGGTTGGTTCTAATATCCGAGGAGGTCTATTTCCATCCAGACTTCAGGCAATATGCGGCCCGGTCGTGTGGACAGGCCTTTAAGTGGGGAGGTTATTTAGTCACGTGGTAGGTGCACTTGAAACAGGATCCATATCAATTTCACTTAGTGCTTAATCACTTCTGCCTTGGGAAACAGCAGCCACATGGATAATGACATTCCTGTGGATGTCTCATAGTTTTCCACAAAGGTTACCAACTGTTGACGAACCTTCATTGACTTCAGTTGGAAATTTTGCTAGCCGAAAGTTTTTAGTAAACTAAGCGATTAAGTAAAAGAAAAAGAGCACTTCACCTAGCATGGCATTCAACCATGGCCACCTGATTCAACCCCGTAATGACCAGGTGCTGCTTTGAAAAAAGCGCTTGGAAAACAATGTGTGTAAAAAAATGTTATATCCAAGATTTAGGCTTGTGCACAAGTTAATACAAAACTTTAATATCAAAAGGCGTTTACCGAGGTAAGCATCTATCAGGATAGTCTCTAAACCACCAGCCACCTCTAGTGTAACAATGTCAATACTGAAGGGATAGGTACCGGTACATTTTCACAACTAAATTATCAAACCAAGGAGTATTTAAATGCAAGAATAATGAGAGGTCCCAGGAAACATACCTTACCCTCGTGGCACAATGGCCACCAAACATAAGGCTGTGATAAGTCATTCCTTAATCCTGGGTAACTAATATTTTGAGACTACCTAAAGACTATCTTAACTTATAAATGTTAAAAGTATGCATATGATTATTTGTTGAAAATTACCCAAACTGGAAAACGTATATACTCAGATTTTTTTATGCTAATTTTAATTTTTGGTAAGATTTTTTATTTTATTTTTTTATGACAGACGCAATGAATTGTGAGTATCTTTAATGCCTATGGTGGGTTGAAGTAGGCATACTATTTTCAAATTTATCTAAATTGAAAATGCAGCCAGTCATCAGATACGGCATTAACCGATTGTAAGTCTGCAATTGTAGGTCCTAGTATAAAGAATAAGGAATTTCAAAATATCTGACTTCAAGAAGCTTCAAAGTCACTACTTGGAAAATCTTAGAAAAGTTTTTACGTATCAACTGACGAAATTTTTTAACCAAGGTCCTTTAAATATATCCGGTATATTTAAAGGACCTTGCTTTCAACTAAGAAAATGTTAAGAGTTTTAACTACAATTTTGTATAAAACCCATGTAATCTGGAAGGCATATGCACGAAAATCCCTGTAAAGTGCATAATGATAGCTCTACATTACCTAGTTTCAGATTTCATAGTACATTTCAGTGCCCAAACATCTAGCATACATATTACAACAAATTCTTTGTATCGTTTCCTTATCTTTCTATACACGACTGAGATAGCAATAACGCCAGATAACACTTCATAAATCAATAAAACTTTGCGCGCTGTGCCAATACATATTTTCCTGGAAAGCACATGTTTGAAGTTTATACGTCTAAAAAAATCTGACTTATAATAACAGGGTTAAATTGTGGCAGTAAACTACAGTTCTTCTGTAGCTTTTACTACAAAGTTCAAATATGGTTAACTCGTTGCAGAATAGCCACTGGTCCATGCAACGTAAAAACACCATACAAACAAGAAACAAACCAATATGGTTAAAACGTATTAATGATTTTTGTTGTTCCCCAAAGGATGCAGCACATACTGCATCTCCCATATTTATATTCCCCTGTCTATATATGCATTACTCAACACGTTTTTAGTTATAGTATAAAACATATACATACATCATTACACCAGTTTACAAAAACAAGGTAGGCTACACCCACATAAAACAATTGCAGCTAAGAATGAGGGAGCGCTGCAAAAAATCTTAAGTAAAGCCTACTACAATGCACTGCGTGAGGTACACTGAGGAGGAGGAGCTGTAGTAAAAAGACAGAGGCATGGATAGAGAGAGAGGGGGGTGATGTGTGCGCGTCAGTGAGTTCTGCATAGTTCTTGTCTGTGGAGTGAAGTACTGTGGCCAGACTTCGGCCTGTTCAGAGTGAAATAGGCCAAGGTTTAAGCTTCTTTCTCAGAATTGCGTTGCATAATTATATACATTTTTTATTTCAGACGTCTTATAGGATAAGTTCATTCATATTGAAAAATTTAAATTATTATCTTTTAACGTTTTTTCTATTTTTTTTTTTTTTTTAATATTTCCGCTTTGAGGCGCTCTAAGTGATGGCATTTACTGTTACGCTTCGTTCTAAAGCATTTTCAATTTTTATTCTCCAATTTTGACAAGGCAACGGTTTTGCCCGTCGGGAAAATTGAAATTAGCATATTTATTTGAAAATGGAAAAAAAAGAATACAAATCATATCGCCATTAGATTAATTATTGTTAAAATCAAGTTTCATAGTGGAATTAAATACCATTTAAATAAGGGATCATACCTAAACATTTGTGAGAATGAACAAGTAATCACTAAGTGTTACAAGTGACGAGAATGTGGACACTATGATAGAATCTAAAGGATAAAATTAAAGCATTTAAGCAAAGCAAACAAATTATAATCACTACAAAACTGATGTGATCATATGTCCTTTAGAAACTATATTTATGCATTTGAAATATATTGCCAGGACTTACCAGATCATTTATTATACTTAAAAAATGCTAACCGTTTTAATTATATATCTTTGTGACATGGAAAAAATAACTTGACCCAAATAGCACTTTCTTCTTGTAGTGTACGAGTATGCTGCAGTCAAGTTAAGAGTACTCAGCTTCTAAACGTTTCTACTTTCTCTGCACCTTTTCCCACTTCTCTATGTGGGGTCTGTGTTTCAGACATCTTTCCTCCGCCGGGCTCGGCCAAATACATTGTCCGCTGACAATTGGTTGTCTCTCAGATCTTTAATTAAACCCATCCACCTTCGCTTCTTCGGTCTTCCTCTCTCCATCTCTCTAACCAGGTACCTTCCTCTGCATCACTCTCCTCTCTAAATACGTCTCATCCCTTCTCATCACATGGCCATACCACTGCAGTTTTCTTTCCTGGGCCTTCTTTGATATTTCTACGACTTTAGGCGTTCTCAGTTCGTAGGCGTTTATTTCACCCAACAAATATCCACAAAAAACCAGATGATCCTTCTGTAGTTCATTGAGTCACAACAAACACCGGAAACAATTACCAATACCTCGTCACCTGTTGCTTGAAATGATTAAGTACGAGAATCGTATGATATATAAGCAATATTTTCATATGAATAAACGAACTCCTGTAATGGATGAATCATCAATAGTTTGTGACATGCTTTTGTTTTTACAGTGGTTCTAAGGCTATGAAAAACTAAAAAATTTTTAAAACATTCTACCACATGGAAAATTAAAAATTATAAATTGACAGTGAGGATTTAAACCAAAGACAAAGAAAACTATTGAGTTTTAAGTGAAATTATAGATGTTGAACTGCCGTTTCTCGTCTTAAGAGGAAATCGCCCAAAAAGCTGTCCTTCGGATGTTTATGCACCACTTCCTCTCCACAGGAACTCATCTACCATATGGTTCAGGACCTAAAATATAAGCAATATACACCTCTTGAAAAGAATCAATTTAACGTAAGAAATTAATCGACAAATTTAACGAGAAGGGAAAGAAATTCAGCAAGCTAGCTTCGTGAAAAACGTAAATTTCGTAAGTGAACACTCGTTATTAAATAAGAAAAAATATATTTGAATTACGTTCGTAGTTAATCTTAGTCCCCCAAAAATGAAACTACTAGGTGGTTTATAAAACCAAAAGCACAAGTATAATGGTAATTATGATGATAAAATCCTTTAACTATAATTTTTTTTTTCGACGTGTTGGCGACCATAATTTAAACTATAATAAGCGTAAATTATATCTAAGAAACAGATAAATCCTTTTGAGCCTGCATAAGGTCTCTCAACTGACTTACGTTTTCTTTAGATCCTGGTCTTTCGTGGTTAGATGATAAGTCCAGTTACTCGTGTTGCCTCTCTCCGAACATGAATCCTATCGCTCGGCCTAGGGTGGAGTTTATCGTTCCATGACACTTGAAAACTCCAGGGTAAAAAAAAATGTCAGAAAATCTCAAAGGTCTGGTGGCCACTCCGCTCCGGACTGCTTTCTGTGCTGGTATCTGGACTGGAATCCTGGCTCTCCCCCGCTGGAAAAACTGTCCTACTGGAATCTGCTTCTGGCCCTGGATTCTGGACCGCTAAATATAAATACTCAAAGGCAGAGTGAGTAGATATTTAACTGTCAAACATTGTTTCAAGAACTATTCAGGCTCAATAGTAAACAAAGTCGCAAATTATCCTATAACCATAAAACAAATTCACCATTAACAAATGCTCATAGTTCCAACCACCACCAAAGTAAACAAAAGACCATGTACTTTTCAGTACAAACACAAATATACGAAAAGCATAAAGATATTTTTTTTTTTACACTCCACACCAAGGGTTCTACATTTAATTTTTTGTTAAATGTAGAACTCTGGAATAACTAGAAAAATTTCAGCCTTTTCTTTTACATTCCAGGCCAAGGGTTTCTACATTTATCCTTAGTAAATGTGGGACTAATCCAAATTATATATGAAAATATATAATTGTGAAATTAGCAAAATTATGTACAGTTAATAAACCCAAACTATATACAGTTATGTTCCTGAAAGGTTGGTTCCTCAAATTTCACTGATCATACCTCGAGTCCGTTTGCATGCATTGCAGAGCAGCTTTCCTCTGGGCCTCTTTTTTTTTCTGAGGCTTATCTTCCCCCAGGTTTGCGTGGGATCGGTAGTATTAAACAGATATATGATCTTTCAATGTTTTAATATTTTATTGTGACATTTCCTTGCGCGTTAATACGAGGATTAAAGATGTGACGTGGCGTCGAACCATCTCCCTGTTTTTACCTTGAAGCACAGAACAGCGTCAGTTACTTCATAAATTACGTTAGTTTTAATGTCTTTAACAACTGCCAATGGGAAATTGGTAGGTTTGCAATTCTCCTCTTTTATCAGTACAATGTCCCCTACATGTAATTTTTTTGTGGGTAACCGGCTTATATCTACTTTTATCATTGACAGCCTGAGTCAATCAAATTATTCAAAAATTCTGCATTGTAGGTTTCTATCAAATGTGTGCGCACTTTCTTGTTTCTCATAACTTGTTCTATGGTATCAATAGGGTCAGTGTTTACAATAGGGTCAGTGTTTAAAGACCAATCAGGATCATTGCTAGTGTGAAGCGGCTGCATGGCTGGAATAAGATTTCAAAGACACTAATTCCAAGCCACGTATTAACCTCTCTGGGGTAATAGGGTCTGGAATTACGTCATCACTGGTATCTCTTAGACCTTCCGAGAAAGCAATAGGCCTTCGATTAACCAGGTGAATAGTTTGTGAAACCACAAACTCAAAATCTCTGTACTGAAGGAAGAAACATTTTTCTTGATTGAGCAATGAAGCAACTGGCGGACGATCTTCACACATACATCTACTAATCCCCCAAGTAGGATGATGGCCTTTAAAATATTGCTCAATTTTAATGGACGTACTCCTTGTTCTTCAAAAAAATTCTGGGTTTCTGGATCAATCAGAAAGTCAGTAATTATGTTTAACCAGCAAGTAAGGATGAACAAGATCAGATAAAAATAATTCAGGCACTCCATATTCAAATGAATGAAGCTGTAAAGCTCTAATGAACTCACCCTGAGGTCAAGACAAACTTAAATTAATAGCCCTCGACCAAAGGCAAGTTATGCAAAGAATCCAGACTTTCACCTTTTTGCCTTGTAAAGTACAAAGTAAGGGCCTATGTGTATGAATATTGTACGAAAGGGAACACTAGGTGGTTCTTGTCTGAATACCTGTAGGAAGATTGATTTAGTTTAATAGCTCTCTGCTTCAGTTTTCTACAAAGTATGCATTCTTGCAGGATGCGTTTCACAACAGAGAAACAGTGTGGAATCCAAAATTGTCTTCTTAATTCAGACAAAACCTTGTAACAGCCTGAGTGTACATTTTCTCATGCAAATCTAAAACAATTAATTTTTGGTGATGTAGCTATTGGCTTAGGAAGCAAAGCAGGAAATCTGTAATTCTTATCATTTTTCCATCTAGAGAATTTGCTTTTCACTCTTAGAATTCCCTCACTATCAGGAAGATACATTGAGTTGATTAACAATGTTTGGGATATCTCTAACGAACTTAGAATCACTGTCAAAATACCTGAATATCTCGGGAAAAAAAATGTGCTGTTCTATTCTAATTATGTAAAACATTGCCCTGGCATACAAGTTTTCGTCAAGAACTCTCAGGTTTCCATACCTCTCAGGATACCTGGAGTAAAGTTTGCATTTTAGGCTCCCAATAAACTTAAGCACGTACCTATGAACAGATACAAGCCTAGACAAACTGGAAAACCTGTTCACAGTCACCAAGTGCTCCGGTTCTCCTTACCGGCTGCACCAGTAGTAATTTGGCCGGATTTGAAAGACCCAGAACACCCGCCTGTTTGAAGCTAAATGTTCTGCACATTCCTCTTCGGTGGAGCCGAAATTAATTTGATTGTAATTCTCCGAAACATCATCCACTGGTTTTGCACTGGGGTTTGTTTGGACAATGATATTGATTATATCACTGCGACTTGAATATTAGTTAGCAGATTCTTTCAAAAACACTGGCCCAGAGAGGAAATTAGACTTAACGGTAGTTTTATATGAAGCTACACGAGTGACAAGGTCAGCTGGATTTTCAATACCTGAAACAAATTGAAATCTTATAGGATGCGTCTCACACAAGGTACTTAAATGTTCTAACCTATTACGAATAAAGGTGCTGTGTTTATGCATCTTATCTAATTTATAACAATAGGAATTAATCCAGGATAAGGACTCCAAGCTATCAGAAAACAGATGGAGTTCTTTGATGTTGATTGCTTCAACACATGAGGGCCCAGTTTAATTCCTTATAGATATCTATTAACACTTCTGCACCCAAAGTAATGGCCTGAACTCAAGGGAAGGCATGCTCTTCCCAGATAATTGCTTGTTCACAAAACGGTTCTTAGCTAGAACAAAGTTCACTTCTAATGACTGGATATCCTGAATAAAGATAACAGTTCCGTATATATCCTTACTGCTATCGGTAAAGGCAATCAGTTTATATTCTCCATTTCTCTGGCCAACAAATCTTCTAATTCCGAGGCTGGGAGAGGAAATTGCCTGTCGACATATGTTTTCCATTCTTTAATTTCTGCATCCGGCAATTTGTAGTTCCAGGTACAAGACGAATCATATTGTAATTTATGTAGAAAGAGCCGTGCTCGATTCAGAATGGGCAAAGTAAAGCCAAATACATCATAGTGACTGGCAATAGTTTTCAAAACATTCCTCTTTGTATTTGCCTCACCATCTAAAACTAGAGGCTTAGTGGATAGGGTATCATCAACTCGATCCCATAAGAGCCCAATAATCTGACTTATTGCTAGTTTTCTCTCCAGATCAGTTATCAATTTCCTCTTTAATTTCAGTATCATTTGTTACAAACTGCTGAAGATAAAATTTATAGGGCTCAAATATTCCTTTTAACTCTTGAAAGGCCCACTTCAATTTTTCACTATTATTTGCAGTAATACTGCCATTATTCATATATATTAATGAATAAATGTGTCTTTTAAGCAAATTTACCTGGTCATCATCATCAGTGTCAATCATCCCAAAATTTTATATAATCCAAGTAATAATAATGCATGGGGAACAAACAAGACCAAATGGAAGTCTTAAGCTACGATATGCAACAATACTGTATCTCCTTTCTGTACATTACGATGCCATAGAAAAGTAACTTGCTGAATCTAGATCAGAGAGGCATATGTTGAGAAAGGCTTTTTTAATATCAAAACACAGGAGTTTGGAATCAAAGCGTAGCTGTAATAAAGCTGTGGTGATCTTTTGGTTTAAACAAGGTCACTCAACATAGCTTGATTGTGACTCATGGTTACTCCCTGTAAAGGATTATTTTCACATAAATTAGATAAAATACTACTCGGCATTTTGTAGTGTCACGCTCTGGTTTAAATACTGCCATGTGGGCCAAGAAACTGTGATTTGGATTTTCCTCTAAGTACTGATCAAGGTTGTCAATTCTTTCTATAATGGCTAGTTCAGATTGCTCTCTAAAGCATTGGTCGATTAATTTCAACTTTACTCAATCACCCTTAGAGTATCGTTGGAAATTTGAATTTAGAATTTTAGTAGCTAGAGTTTTATTTTGCCCTAGCAAATGCTTCACTTTGTGATTCCAGAATAGTGGCATGATTAACCTGCCGTCTTCATTACGCCTTTTATTTTGAAGAACATAATTTATTATTCTTTCGTTTCAACTACCTTACCGGGAAATATTTGCGTGTCATAATTTAAGGTATCTGTGCAACACAAACAAGGATCTCTTGAGTAGCTCTTTCCAAGGAAGCATAGTTGATTCTCCCGCATCGTTCGTTCACTATTGTTATCCTGCTTCACTTTCTGTCAGATCATCACAATCTAGGAGAGGATCTAAAGATTTATGACTTGAAAGGGCAAGATCCTCACATGTGTAACAAAAGGCACTTCAGCTTTTGTCTTTTCTTTTCTTTTTTCCCCAAAACAAGGAGGGAGGTGCTTGCAAATTGCTCCTAATTTGACCTGTGTTACCCACTAGCATTACACCTGCGGCAGTCAAGGAATAAACCGACGGTGCATCATTCTCACATACCCCAAATGAAACTGTTGTTTCATGAAGATAATAAGCAAAATTTGACCCAAGAATAAAATCTATGTTATTAATTTCATCTTTTCCGTCCTTCAAGAAATCATCAGCCAAGGAATATCCCCGGTTCATAAATTCCCGAATAATTTTCTGCAAGCCAGGCAATTTCAATGAAGTGTGAATAGATGGCACACCCGTTGCTTCAATCTCGTAAATATGATCTCCAATCGTCAAAGGCACTTTGTAAGACTTAGTATGATAAACTTTGGAAGAGTTAAATCCATTGATTTTGATTTTATTCTGATATCAGAATTTATGACAGGCAAGTTTTCATACTTTGCCCTCTCCTCTGATATGAAGTTTGACTGACACCCGCTGTCCCTCATGCAACGAATCTTTGTCTCCCTTAAGAATGCAAGAAAAGGTAGGGAGTATTGCTTTGCTACAGTCTGTGACTTTGAACGACTCAGAAAATTTCTCAACAAATATCATGTTTGAATTACTCTCCTTCACAACTCGATCACTTTTAGAATTTTCCTTTTTCCATTTCACATTACTTTGACCAATATCCCTCAGGACTCCACTGCTTTCTTGGCTCATGCATAGAAATTTGAAGTGCCAAGCGCCACAATCGCAACGCTTCCGGAAGTGAAATTTGCAGGTATCCTCATTATGATCCAACCTGCCGATTTTTATACAAGCCTTCAAATTTCTTAGCTTGTTGATTTTTACCCTAGGTTCAGGATACTTTTCACACTTGTGAATGGGATGAGAGGAGTCACCATCCTCATTACATAAAAGACACACTTTGTAAACGTTGAGTGACGGGCCTGTTTGGTAATTAACATTTGCAGCAAAACTCGTAGCTCTCTTAGGACAAAGTTCTCTTGCTTTCTGCTTAATTTTATACTGTCGTTGACTGGTTACGTACCTTTCAGTGGCTTCAAAAAATTTATCTTCTATCTGATTCAAAGATGGCCTGGTTTCGTTGGGGATATGAATTAATGAGATTGGAATTGCTCATTTAAAACCATGCCAGGCAGAATACTGTGAAAATATCCTCTGAAGTTATTTCCAAAGCGCTAATGGATCCGCAAATAGAATTAATTTTCCCTATGTACTCAAACGGTTCTGTATTGTAATCAAGCTTCAGATTCGACATTTGTTTGATGACGTTGAATTTTCTAGTGACGGGAGAGGCTAAAGCATTCAACAAAAAACTCTTGCTACGATATAAGAATGCTGTATGCTGTCCAGGGAATTTATCAAAGACAAGGCACGCCCTGAAATTTGCTGTTTCAAAAGTAAGAATTTATCGTAGTCAGAATAACTGAAGCGTCTCGTCGTATCTTCAAATTACTGAAAGAACCTAATAAGATCCTCTCCCTCTTCACTTGTGAATTTTAGGTAAAAGGGCAGTTGCGCTCTTAGCATACTGCTCAATGTGCTTCTAGAGACTTCCAGACTGGAAGGATTTGTACTGGATGTAGCCGGATGAGAGAGCAGACAAACATTCACTGATCTTATCTTCATACTTAAAACATTCTTCAATTTCTTTATCATTTTCAGCTATGGCTTTCGTCTCATCCTCGGAGTTTAATTCCCATTTCAGGGTTCGAATGACCGAGTCGGCCTTTTCAAGCTCATTCTCGAGTCTTTTCAATTTTCTAACAAGGCAGTCTCTCTACCTGAGGAGTATTATTACCAAAACTGTCTAATTCAGAATGAATACGGTTGACCTGTCCTCGATAGCTAGCCCTAGAACTAATCAGAAATTTCAAGTCTTTTGACATGCCTACGATCCCTTAAAAACCTAATGAAATAAATATAATCTAGAAAGTCACAAATGACTCAATCAAAAAAATTGAACTAGACCTCCCGACAGAAACTGCTCAAGGGGTACAATGAAAAGTCGTTAAGACCTCTAACTAAAAGTAACCAGTTGTTAAAAACAACCCTAAATCACCAAAACAATTTCGAATGGCCGAGCGGATAAGAAAACAAAGGACGGAGAAACGGCAACAACTAGCAAATAACCATGTCCCTGTTCGGGCGCCATATGGTAAAAATTATGAATTGACAGTGAGGATTTAAACCAAAGACAATGAAAACTATTGAGTTTAATAAGTGAAATTATAGATGTTGAACTGCCGTTTCTCGTCTTATCACCCAAAAAGCTGTCTTCGGATGTATGCACCACTTCTCCTCCACAGTAACTCATCTACCATATGTAAAGGACCTAAAATCATAAAAAAGAATATACACCTCTTGAAAAGAATCAATTTAACGTAAGAAATTAATCGACAAATTTAACGAGAAGGGAAAGAAATTCAGCAAGCTAGCTTCGTGAAAACGTAAATTTTCGTAAATGAACACTCTTTACTGAATAAGAAAAAAATATATTTGAATTACGTTCGCAGTTAATCTTAGTCAAAATGAAACTCTACTGGTTTATATACCAAAAGCACAAGTATAATGGTAATTATAATGATAAAAAATCCTTTACTTTAATTTTTTCGATGTGTTGGCGACCATAATTTAAACTATAATAAGCGTAAATTATATCTAAGAAAAACAGATCAATCCTTTTGAGCCTGCATAAGGTCTCTCAACTGACTTGCGTTTCTTTAGATCCTGGTCTTTCGTGGTTAGATGATAACTCCAGTTACCTCGTGTTGCTCTTCTCCGAACATGAAATCCTATCGCTCGGCCTAGGTGGAGTTTATCGTTCCATGACACTCGAAAACTCCAGGGTAAAAAAAAAAAATGTCAGAAAATCTCAAAGGTCTGGTGCCACTCCGCTCCGGACTGCTTTCTGTGCTGGTATCTAGACTGGAATCCTGGCTCTCCCCCGCTGGAAAACTGTCCTACTGGAATCTGCTTCTGGCCTGGATTCTGGACCGCTGAATATAAATACTCAAATAGCAGAGTGAGTGGATATTTAGCTGTCAAACAGTCAGTTTCAAGTATATTCAGGCTCAATAGTAAACAAAGTCGCAAATTATCCTATAACCACAAAACAAATTACCATTAAACAAATGCCCATAGTTCCAACCACCACCAAAGTAAACAAAAGACAATGTACTTTTCAGTACAAACAGAAATATACGAAAAGCATAATGATATTCTTTACACTCCTGTAATGGATGAATCAATTGTTTGTGACATGCTTTTGTTTTTACAGTGGTTCTAAGGCTATGAAAACTAAAAAAAAACATTCTACCACAGCCCTCGTTCCTTATTTTCAGACCCTTCCATAGATCAACCTATCAAATAACAAGCAGTATACGAAAGCCTTGTTGGTGCTGCTTTGGCTGGTTAGCTACATGCACACCGCAATCTACTTTGGTATGATATCTACACAGGTATGCGAACTACAATTTCCAAGAAAGGTTTGTTGTGTCGTTTGTTATAACAATTTAACTACCTAATTTTCTAAGTAACAAGCTAGATTGCTACCTAATGGTTAAAGTAATGCAAGTTGTATCGTTTATAACAATCTAGCTTGCTACCTAATTTCCTAATTAGTTAACTAGATAGATTGCTGTATAGTATGTTAAAAAATAAACCAGTCCTTTAACATTTTTATATTTAGTAGGCTTCTATATTTCATTTTAAATATTTCAGTCAGTAGCAAGCCCTGAAGATGCTCGCAAAGGAATTCTACAATGAAATCAGTGACGAATCCAAGACTCTGGCATTTTCAAGAAGACATGGTCTTTTAGATGAAGAACAAAGTTTCCACCATATCATCGATTGTAGTGGAGAGATGAAGGACACTGAAAAGACGGCGAAATGGCGAATTTACGCCAGTTCTTCGTTACAGAAACCAAAAAGTGGATGTCACACCTTTCGTTCCGCTCGAACAAAGGCAATGCATTTTTTCACTTCACAGATTTGAATAACAAAATAAATTGCAAGCTTTCTCTTTGCCAAATCTTAGAACTTATGTTTTATTTTACAGAAGACCTCTCTTCCCATCAGGTTCAAGGTTTTACTGGTAGAGGTACTGAAGCTATATGGGATTGGTTTAACATGTGTAGCGAAGTGTGTACAGTAATGTTTCAGTCCAAAATCGCGGTCAAAGGTGATCAAACTCCCAATTTAACTGACAATGACGCTGAAGTGACCAATAACCGCAAACCATGCATGGAGACGTATAGACGGTCCGTGGGTATTTGGTTTGAAGAAAAGTTCGGACTGCCGATCTTTTTAGTATTTCTACAGAAGCAATCCTCAGTGCCTAGACTATGGCAATTGACGTTTTCCTATGTTATTTTACCCACTGAACAAGAATTTAAAGTAATATTTATTCGGACGACTGTAATTAACCCCCAAGGACCAGTACTAAACACGGCGAAATACATTGGACGCCCTAATCCCTAGTGGGATGTCGTATCCGCGGTTACGTTCCTTGCAGTTCGTGTGGAACTAGTTCTTTAGAATTACCCTGCAAGAAACGTAACCGGGATAGGATTAACGACCATTCCACTATGGGGATTGGGGCGTCCAATGTATTTCGCCGTGTTTAGTACTGGCCCCTGGGGGTATTTCTACAGAAGCAATCCGCGGTGGCTTAGACTATGGCAATTGACTGATTCCTATGTTATTTGAGTTACTGTACAAGATTTAAAAGTAATACTCCATTCGGCCGGCTGTAACTAAGCAGTAATTGACCTTTGAAAGTTACATAATAGCCGCACCAAACTCAAAGGTATATTAAAGTTTAGTTCCAACCAAACGAAAAAAATATTCCTTACAACCCTTGTAAAGCAACTAAAATAACATAGAAAATGTCAATTGCCATAGTCTAAGTCGACCGAAGAACGGTCCTACAGGAAGGTACCAAGTATTCGTTACGGTGAAGGAGATGTAAACACAGCCAACATGTTTAAATTCCCCAACCCCAACCACCACGGAGCCATATGTTCACTAAGGGGGGAGGGCGGGGGGTAACGCACAGGGGGAGGGCGGGGTAAGGTGGAAGGTACGAGTTGTCTTAGCAGCACCCCACTGAATAGTAACATACCTTGGCGCAACTTTCGGCGAAAGCCTAACACTTCACTTTCCTAAAACATAATAATTAAGAATAATGTTTGGACCTTACCTTAAAGGGGTGGAGGGTACAAAGCAGCAGCTGCTTTTAAGAATGCGTGGAGGCGGGTCTTGGGTTCCTCAAAATGCAGCTTGAAATAAGCAACAGCCAAGTACCCGACGAACTTATACATTCTCCTCCCGTATCTTGGAGTTGACTGAATGGGGGCAAAAGACCTGCTTTCTCAGGAGGCCGTGGTCCTGGCAAAAACCGATTAGTCGATCATAATTACCTGAGTAAAAGGCAGAAAAATCTCTGTAAACTCATTGTACGATATGTTCTTCGGCCATGCGCTGCCGAGCATGCATCCGTTATTGGCAATTCTGTATACGCTGTTTGCGAGTGAGTGGCTCCCGAGTATCTCCTGTAATAAAGTCCAGTCTCCAGGACGTTGTGTCATTGCAAACCCAACATGGCGCAGTGAGTAGGATAAGGACCAACCATGCCCCAGATACGTCGACCACCCCAGGCCACGCCGAGGCGTGCCTCATCCTGCAATGCCAAGGGGCCTTGTCACAGGCCGTCATGCAAGCACAGACGTTATTTGCAGACCAGCAGCGTGCCATCCGTTCCCTTCAGGATGCCCTTCCCGGTTCAGGAGCACGTGCCGGTAAAGTTCCTGTCTCTGCTGCCCCTTGAGAAGTGTTGAGGCGGTAATGTCTTCGCAGCGTTCCAGATCCTGGAGACGTTCGATGACGTATTGGATTTTTTCACCCTTAACAAGTTCCCGCCGCAGGATGTTGTCCTGCACATTAGGCTCAACTGTGTACCGGCGTTGCAACGTGCACTGGACGCTCGGTATTCAGATGCCAAATGGAATGCCCTCGCCCCAGTACGCGGCTCTGGACGCCATCGGGAATATTGTGTTGCGGTCGTCGAATCAGGCAGTTCAGTGGTCTGAATTCTTTGCCCTCGCACAAGGCCGCGAGGAATTAGTGAGCGACTATTTTTCGAGGTGTGCTCAGAAGGCCCACCGACTGTGATTTTGAGTGTCCCAAATGCGGGAGTGTTTAATAGAGTACATGCTGTTGCGGAAAATAATGGTAGGCCTCAGTGACCCTGTATTAAAGAGGCATGTTTTTCAGACATGTGAGACATTTAAGAGTGTAGATGCCCTTCAGGCACTGTGCTGCACTTTCGAAGCTGCACGCCAAGATGTCGAAAGTATCCCACGCTCGCTATCAGTGAGAGGGGGTCTGCTGGCGCCTCGAGTGATGACGTCACAGGCATTGATGACGTAGAAGCCAGACGTCGCGGTGTTGCGCGGCAATTCCAATGTGAAGCGTTGCGGAAATTGTGGGGGGCGCCATCCCTTTGGTCGAGCGTCGTGCCCAGCAAGAGGTATAACGTGCCACGGGTGCCAAAAGGTAGGGCACTTCAGAAATGCTGCAGGAATACGAAGAAAGCGCCGCTTGCCTCGAGTTTAGCGATTGTTGCAGACACGCACCTCTCCCCCCACCCCACGATCAAGGCTTGTGTTTCCCATAGAAACGGGAATTCAGTACCCACACTCGTCGTAGCGACACAGGAGCACAGAAAAATCAAGATCCTGCGTTGCCGGAACCCACGATTCTCTCAAGACTGCAAATAAATTCACTGGAGTTGCAGCCGCGAGCAGGTCTGAGGGACGTAGCTAATCTCCGAGTGAGATGTCTTGGATCAACGACATGCTTCATTGATATAGGTGGGCGACGCACGAAGCAGGAGGTTTACTTTGTGCCGACGGCCAAGAACTTCTATATATCGCTGAATGCTTGTAAGGAGCTGGGAATAGTACCCCCTGACTTCCCTCACCCCTACCATCTCGTTGCATCAGCTGATGTGCTTAATGAAGACGTCGCACGGCCTAACTCCCCTAAGACAATGAAGCCAGCCACCTTACCCATCCCGCCTGTGGAGGAGAATATACCGAGACTTGAGGAGTGGTTATTACGGCATTTCTCTTCAACAACCTTTAATACAACCAGGGAACCGTTACCTGTCATGACGGGCAAGCAGCACCACATCCATTTGTTGCCTGATGCCGTGCCTTATGCCTGTCACACGCCCGCGACAATCCCTAAGCATTGGGAAGAGGAGGTCAAGGCTCAACTTGACGAGGACGTTCGGAAGGGCGTGATAGAACCAGTCCCAGTGGGGGATGCAACGGAATGGTGTGCAAGGATGGTCGTTGTCGCCAAGAAGACGGGTCAACCTCGCCGCACAGTAGACTTCCAGCGCCTCAACGCCCACTGTCTTCGGGAAACTCATCATACACCGGCACCCTTCGACATGATTTCAAGCATCCATTCATACGTACAAGACTACGGCGGACGCCCACTGGGTTTTCCATCAAGTGGAATTTGGGGACGAAGACAGCCGCCCGCTACGACCTTTATCACTCCATGGGGACCGATACCGTTACTTTCGTAGAACACCCATGGGCCACTGTTCGGTCGTCGGACGCCTACACAAAAAGGTTTGATGATGCCCTGCAAGACATCACCAGAAAGCATAAATGCGTTGACGACACTTTGCTGTACGATCACAGCATTGAAGAGGCGTTCTGGCATGTATATGAATTCCTGTCAAACGTGTGCCTCTGCAGGTATCACACTCAAGCCCGAGAAGTTTAAATTCTGCAAGAGAGAGGTCACTTTCGTCGGTTATTACCTGGGATGGGAGTCATACAAAACCCGCAGACGAACGACTAGACGCCATTCGTAACTTCCATATGCCAGAGAAGCCTTCCATCACGGATATTAGGTCGTGGTTCGGGTTCGTGAATCAGTTAGCGCCCTTCCTTGCAACGGCGCCCATCATGGAGCCCTTTAGGGACCTCCTCAGAAAGCCCACTGGAAAAAACGTTTACTGGGATAGTCAGCTACGTGACAAACTCCGGCAGGCACAGGAGGTCATCTGTCAATTAGCCAAGGACGGCTTGGCATATTACGACAAAACACGCCCTACGACGATAATGACGGATTGGAGTAAAGAAGGTATCGGGTTCGTAGTCCTTCAGCAGTATTGTATTTGTCAGTCAGCTGACAGCCCCTTTTGTTGCAGGGCGGCTGGCGCCTTGCCCTGTGTGGTAGTCGACACCTCACCTCCTCTGAAGCTGGGTATGCCCCCGTAGAAGGAGAAGCCCTGGCAGTTACCTGGTGCTTGCGGAAGGCCAGGCTGTTCCTACTTGGGTGTCCTAATCTCACCATCATCACGGACCACCGTCCTCTCGTCAAGCTGCTGGGTGACAGAGCCCTTAAGGACGTCATCAACCCGAGATTATTCAACCTGAAAGAGAAGACACTCCAGTTCAAGTTCCACATGAAATACCTGCCCGGAAAAAGGAACACTGCCGCGGATTTTCTTTCAAGGTACCCGACCATGCGAGCACCCCGCGAAGCTTCCGACGTGGATTTGGAGGACGACATTCAAGTGGCAGTGGCATGTGCAACCGTGGCCGCCTTGGAACCGGATATCATCGTGTTGGATGAAGACTGCGTAAGGAGCGCCGCATCTAACGACCCTGTATATCAGCTCTTGCTTGCAAGGGTTGCAGCGGGCGACTGGCCCAACAGAAGTCGCAAGAACTCGCCTGCCTTCGCCCCTTCTTCAGCGTTCGGGACCGGCTAGCCATCAACCAGGATATGGTGACATACTCAGTGGACCAAGGATGTGTTCGCTTGGTTATACCCGAGGATTTACGCCGCCAGGTACGCGCAACCTACACGCAGGACACCAAGGCCTCGACTCGATGCTTAGAAGGGCCAGGCAGTCGGTCTATTGGCCGGGAATAGAAGGGGACCTTCAGCATTGCCGCGCCCGATGTACTTCATGCGATGAACATGCCCCCTCACTGCCTCCTGAAGAAATGATACACACGCCGCCTGCGGAATATCCCTTCCAGCAAGTCGTAGCAGTATATGTTCCAGATAGAAGGCAGTGTATACATGGTGTATGCCGATAGACTAACAGGTTGGTTAGAAGTGGCTCATTTCCCCAATGGTGCCACGTCTAA
This sequence comes from Macrobrachium nipponense, assembly GCF_015104395.2. Lineage (NCBI taxonomy): Eukaryota > Metazoa > Arthropoda > Malacostraca > Decapoda > Palaemonidae > Macrobrachium > Macrobrachium nipponense. The sequence continues at coordinate 20,732,049 of NC_087209.1, read as the reverse complement.
CAAAATCAGTAATCACCTTCGATCATATTTCTCGCGTTGGGGAGCCCCAGAACAAATATCAACTGACGGAGGCACGAACTTGGCCAGCGAGGAGATGGAGGGCCTTCTTCAAGAGATGGGGTCAAGGTCCGGCTGTCGTCGGCCCAGTATCCCCAGTCTAACGGCAGGGCAGAAGCAGCTGTCAAATCGCGAAGAGGCTACTCCGGGAAAATACATTAAAGGGTGGAGCCCTTGAGTCGGACAAAACGGCCCTGGCGATACTTCAGTATCTCAAACACTCCTCTCAGGGAAATTAACAAGTCGCCGTCTCAGCTTGCAACGGGTCGCCAGCTGCGCGATGGGGTACCGACGGCCAGGAGACACCTGTTATAGGACAGATATGGAGGCAGACGATACGTCGAAGGGAGTTACAAGTGGCAAGGTCGCAGGAGGCGATGCGCATCCCTGGCACTACCAGAAGACTGCCGCCCATCGAACTAGGTACCCATGTATGCATACAAAACCAAGCTACCAAGCAATGGGATCGAACGGGCATAGTAACAGAAACAAAGCCCCATCGTCAGTACACCGTCAAGCTTAACGGGAGCGGCAGGCTGTCAAAAAGAAACAGACGACACCTGAGAGTCATCGCTCCGCCCTCTGGCACGCCCATGTCCCAGCACGAGTCCTCCTGCCGCAAACCATACCCCGAACAGGGGACAAGCACCACACAGGAGCCTAACGTCGTTGATAGGCCAGAAGAGCCGCTGGTAAACCCAAGTGGCTCAAAGACTTTGTAGAGTGATGTTATTACCTTTTGTATGCAATTGCATCAGGAATTGATATTTCTTTTCAGAGAATTTATGTATTTTATTTCGTTTTTGTGTATGTATCGAGAAGTTAGCTTTTAATTGTTTCTTCTCTTGTCTCATTGATCTAAGGGCATTTTTCCCCCCTTTTATTTTTTTGTCATGTATAAGAATGTTTCTTGGGGTGGGGGGGGGATGTACGATATGTTTTGTATTTTTCCCCTTTTTATTTTTGCCATGTATAAGTATATTCTTGAGGGGGGGGATGTACGATATGTTCTTCGGCCATGCGCTGCCGAGCATGCATCCGTTATTGGCAATTCTGTATACGCTGTTGCGAGTGAGTTGGCTCCCGAGTATCCTGTAATAAAGTCCAGTCTCCAGGACGTTGTGTCATTGCAAACCCAACACTCATGTAACAATTGTTACATGAAGTTGGCAAAGAGTTCCTGGTGAGGGGCTGGGGCGAGCGTGAAGTAGATGCAGCAGTGGATGTCATGGCGGCAGATTCAACAGTGTTGGCAGGTATCTACAGTTAGGAGGTGGGCAGGAGGCCAGACCGTAGAAAACAGGGTAGGAGAGGTGGGTGGAGTAGTAAAAATGCTTTGATGCTATTGGTTGAGGCAGGGTGGGGCTGAGGTAAATGAACAAGCACTTAACAAGATAAGTTTGGCAATGTTAAGGGTAATAAAAGTAAATGGGTAGTTAAGGAACTAAATGTAAATGTGGGATGGGTTCAAAATATGAAATAATACAAATACATATATAACGGGCCCAGGAGGGGTGGGATTTAAGTCCTGGGTGGTAAATGTGTAACAGGGCCTATAGTTGTTTTAATAAAATACAAAAGACCAAATTAAACATAGGTTAGCATATAACAAAACTAATTAAACTTGTAGGGGATGTTGCCTGACCAGGGGTGGGGTTGGGCCTGCTGTAACCCCCCAGAGAACCAAACCAACCTAACATAACCTAACCTAGCAGGGGATGTAACCTTACCTAGTAGGGAACTTAACCTAGTAGGCAATGTTGCCTGACCAGGGGGGCTTTGCCCCCAGTACCCCCCTTTAAAGGCCTAACTTAACCTAGTAAGAATGTAACTAAACTAGTAGGGAATATGCCTGACCAGGTGGCTTAGCCCCCGTACCCCCCTTAAAGGCCATAACCTAACCTAACCAGTAGGGGAAATACTAGGCCTACGTAAACATAGTAAGGAATGTAACCTAACAACCTAACCTAACATTAACCAGTAGGGAATATTGCCTGACCAAGGGGGCTCGCCCCCCCGTAATCCCCCCTTAAGGCCTAACTAACCCTATGTAAGGAATGTAACCTAACCTAAACCTAAGTAGGAAATATTGCCTGGGACCAGGGGGGCTTCGCCCCCCGTACCCCCCTTAAAGGCCTAACTAACCTGTAAGGAACGTAAACATAACCCAAACCTAGTAGGGGGAAATACTAGGCCCTAAAGTAACCTAGTAGGAATGTAACCTAACCAAACCCCCTAAGCCCAATAACTAACCCCCCCTTAAAAGTACCGGAATAATTGCCCATGACCAAAGGTGGGCCTCGCCCCAACCGTACCCCCTTTTTCAAGGGCATAAAACTAAACCTACGTAAAGGAATGTAACTACCAAACCTAACCAGTAGGGAACATTGCCTGAACCATGGGGGGATCGCCCCCCCGTACCCCCCTTAAAGGCCAAACCTAACCCTAAGTAAGGAAACGTAACCTAACCTAACCCTAGTAGGGAAATAACTAAGGCCTAACGTAACCCTAGTAAGGAATGTAAACCTAAACCAACCTAAACTAACCAGTAGGAATATTGCCTGACCAGGTGGGGGGCTTCGGCGCCCCCCGTACCCACCTTAAAGGCCTAACCTAAACCTTAAGTAAGGGAATCTACCCTAAAACCGAACCTAGGAATGAAATAACCTAACCTAACCTAACCTAGTAGGGAAATGCCCCCCCTAACCCCCCCCGGAACCAGTAAGGGGGCCTAACTGCCCCCCCCGGACCCCCCTAAAGCCCCCCTACCCGGATAACCTAAGTAAGAACCGTAACTACTACAGGCCTAGCTAAGGAAGAAATACTAGGCATAACGTAACCTAGTAAGGAAATGTAAACCTAACCAACCTAACCTAGTAGGGAACATTGGCCTGACCAGGGGGGCTTTCCCCCGCCCCCCCGTACCCCCCAAACCCCTAAGGCCAACCTATAAGGAACGGTAACCAACCCTCACCTGTAGGGAAATACTAGGCCTAACGTAACCTAGTCGGAATGTAACCTAACCAACCTAACCTAACCTAGTAGGGAATATTGCCTGACCAAGGTGGGCTTCGCCCCCCCCGTACCCCCCCTTAAAGCCTAACCTAACCTAGTAAGGAAATGTTAACCTAACCTAACCTAACCCAGTAGGGAACATTACCTGACCAGGGGCTTCGCCCCCCCGTACCCCCCTTACCCCCTTAAAAGGCCTAACGTAACCTAGTAAGGAATGTAACCTAACCTAACCTAACCTAGTAAGGAATGTAACCTAACCTAGTAGGGAATATTGCCTGACCCAGGGGGGCTTCGCCCCCCCCCGTACCCCCCCTTAAAGGCCTAACCTAACCTAGTAAGGAATGTAACCTAACTAAACCTAACCTAGTAGGGAACATTGCCTGACCAGGGGGCTTCGCCCCCCCCCCCCCCGTACCCCCCCTTAAAGGCCTAACCTAACCTACCTTTGTAAGGAACGTAACCTAACCTAACCTAGTAGGGAAATATTAGGCCTAACGTAACCTAGTAAGGAATGTAACCTAGCCCCGGAACCTAAGTACCGGGAATATGCCTGACCAGGGGGGCTTCGCGCCCCCCCGTCACCCCCTGGAAAGGCCTAACCTAACCTAGTAAGGAATGTAACCTGAACCAACCTAACCTACCTAAACCTAGTAGGGAACCATGCATGACCAGGGGGGCTTCGCCCCCCCGTACCTTAGGGGGGCCTAACCTAACCTTAGTAAGGAACGTAACCCCCCCGAAACCTAACCTAGTAAAGGGAAATACCTAAGGCCTAGTAAACTAATAAGGAATGTAACCAAAACCAACTAAACCTAACCTAACCTAGTAGGGAAATATTGCCTGACCAGGCTTCCCCCCCGCCGGTAACGTAAGGCCTAAATAAACCTAGTAGGATGTAACCTAAACCTAACCTAACCTAAGTACATACTGACCTTAGCTATCGAACCGGTACCCCCCCTTAAAGGGCCTTAACGTAAACCTAGTAAACCATGTAACCTAACAAACCTAACCCCCCCAGTTAAGGAAAGGTACCTAACCTAACCTAGTAAGGGAATAATTGCCTGACCAGGGGGGCTCAAAACCCCCCGTACCCCCCCTTAAAGGCCTCATAACCTAGTAAGGAAGGGTTAACCTAACCTACTAACTAGTAGGGATTGCCTGACCAGAGGGGGCTTCGCCCCCCCAGTATACCCCCCCTTAAAGCCGAAGGCCTAACCTAGTAAGGACCGTAACCTAACCGGACCTAGTAACCAAATAGGCCTAAAACCTAACCTAGTAAGAATGTAACCTAACCACCTAACCTACTAGGGAATATTGCCTGACCAGGGGGGCTTCGCCCCCCGTACCCCCCCCTTAAAGGCCTAACCTAACCTAGTAAGGAATGTAAACCTAACCTAACCTAAACAGGTAAGGGAATAATTGCCTGACCAGGGGGTTCCCCCCGCCCCCCCAGGGTAACATTAAGCCTAACCACCTAGGGGGCTTAAGAACCCCCCCCCGTAACCTACCAACCTAGTAAAGGACCTAAGGGCCTAACGTACCCCCCCTAGTAACCAAGGAACGAAACCTAACCTAACCTAACCTAGTAGGGAATATTGCCTGACCAGGGGGGCCTCGCCCCCCCGTACTTAAGCCTAACCTAACCTAGTAAGGAATGTAACCTAACCAACCTAACCTAACCTAACCTAGTAGGGAAACTGAAGCCTGGCCCCCGCTAAAGGCCTAACCTAACCTAGTAAGGGGGGAATCGTAACCCCTAACCCAACCGAACTAACTACCTAGGGGATTTGCCTTGGACAGGGCCCCCTTAAAGGAACCTAACCATAAACCTAGTAAGGAAGTAACTAGGCCTACAACCTAACCTAACCTAACCTACCTAGTAGGGAACATTGCCTGAGCAGGGGCTCGCCCCCCCGTACCCCCCTTAAGCCTAACCTAACCTAGTAGGGAACGTAACCTAACCTAACCTAGTAGGAAATTACCTAGGCCTAACGGTAACATAGTAAGGAATAACCTAACCAACCTAACCTAACCTAACCTAGTAGGGAATATTGCCTGACCAGGTGGGTTTCGCCCCCCCGTACCCCCCCTTAAAGGCCTAACGTAACCTAGTAAGGAATGTAACCTAACCTAACCTAACCTAGTAGGGAATATTGCCTGACCATGGGGGCTTCACCCCCCCACCCCCCCTTAAAGGCCTAACCCTAACCTAGTAAAGGAATGTAACCTAACCAACTGTACCCCCCCTTAAAGGCCTAACTAACCTAGAAGGAATGTAACCTAACCAAAAAAAAAAAAAAAACCTAACCTAGTAGGTAACCAAGTAGAATCCCAACCCCCCCCCCCCCCCGTATCCACCCTTGAAGAACTAACCAACCTAGCCTAACCGGGTAACCCCCTTCAAGGAAGTAAAACTAGTAGGTAAACCAACATATAACAAACTAAACCTAAAGGTATGTTGCCTAACCGGGGGATGGGATTTGGCCCCCAGTAGGTAAAATGACATATAAACCTAACTTTGATGGGTGTGGAAGTGTTGTAAATGTAAAAAGTAACCATACATAACTGCGTAATAGTAAGGAAACTGGAAGGGAGGTGTAAATTGTAATGTCTGTAAAAGTGTATAATGGAATATATTGAAATGTAGGTTTTATAAGAATAATGGCAAACTATATATTTAAATATATATTGAAATGTAGGTTTTATAATAATAATGGCAAACTTTAATATAGGTATTGGTATCGGTGAGAAATGCATTGTAAATGGTGTAACGTAAAGAGCCAGTCGTGAATACTGGAAAGGGGAGGGATTGACTTGTGTATAAAGATATAGGGAGTGTGTATGTAATATGCAACGCAATGTGCAATTTCACGTAACAGGTAGGTAGGTAGGTAGGTATCGAAACGTCCTAAAACTGAGTTCCTATCAACACGTAGGCATTTTTAGGTGTCTGTCCTCAATTATAACATAATATTTCAAGTTATATATGAATGAAATTATTAGGTGGGGATATTTCAAAACAGTTATTATTACCAAAATACTATGGAAAAATTTGAAAAGGAATAAACACTAGAATTCACATAAAACATGTTTAATAAAACAAAAAAAATAGGTAAATGCTTTTATGTAACTCAACGTATGGTTACCAGCCAGGGTTCCCAGATGACCACCACTACCAACAGCCAAGTCTACCATGAAACCAGCCAAAATCCGCCAAATGGTAATCCAAACCAACCCAAATAACCGGCAAATATATGTGCGTTATATCTATCTTTATAAATGCATATTTTTTATCATATATATGCTTGTATAGCGGCATCATAGTTTTAGTTAGATAATATAAACTAATATAAGAATGCAGGAAAAAAAACGAGAATGAATTGAAATTTTGAAATGAGGCTCGTTCCCTGAGAATCCGGCAGCCTGCTTTTGTGGTCATCTGGTGTGTGTGTATTTTTGATTTAATTCCATCTACATATTTTGCTTAAATGTTACCAAGTTTTTACTGGAAAAGAAAACCTATTCAAATTCCCCAGATTTCCTGAAAACCTTCAAAAAATCCCAATCTGGGGAGAGATTCCTCAAACGTGGGATCAGTGTTTAGCTCAAATAGAAAGTGTTTGAAAACCAGCCAAAATACCACTAACCAGCCAAAGTGAATTTTTACCCACCAAATTAGGAAAAAAAGCCAAATTTGGCGAGAAACTGCCAAATCTGGGAACCCTGTTACCACCCAATCCTTCACTCAGTCCGGTAGCAATGTAGGGGTCATACTGTAACGTGTTTGGCTAAATACATATATCCCTCCCGTAAACCCCCATTTCTTTCCTCACTAAGAAGTCCGAGTTTAGGACCAAAAGCTCCCTTACAGTTAGCGCATGCGCAGTAGCATTAGCGCATGCGTAGTAGGATTCATTGTTGTGGTAGTAGTGGTAGTAGACAAATATGGATGTGGAACGGCTCCACTATAGCTAGTTTTGTTATTTCTTATTTCCGCCTGTATTTCGTGTTTTTAAAAGTGATAAATGTGGGAAATACCACAATAACACGGCAAAATCTCCCCCAAGTGGTTTTCTCCCCACCCAAAACCCCGGTTCCACGGGGGCTGGGGGTCCCCCTTACCGTAGGATAGAGTTGGGGTTTTGTCCCCACCCAAAACCCCGGTTCCCAATGGGAATCCCCTTTACCGTAGTGGGATAGAGTTCAAAGGACAAATTAAAGAGTCGTCCGAATAAATATTACTTCAAATTCTTGCTCAGGAGGTAAAACTGCATAGAAAAACTGCAAACAAATGCCATACTCTGGGCCGCCCGCCGCGGATAGGTACACTAGATCTACCAAAAAGGGCAACTGCCATAGTCTGGGCCGCCGCGGATAGGTACCCTAGATCTACCGAATCTCCTGGACAGAGTACAACCCGATAGCACTTACGACACAGCAATTTCGAACTCTTTCCGTAATGACACACGACCATGCCATCAAATTTGGTTCCCATTTTGGGCAATCTCATCGACTTTGCTAAATATCTACACTGAAATTACAACGATCTTACCTTCTCCGAATGTGAATAAGAAAAAAACGATGCACCCTTTCTAAAGAGCCATAAACTGAACGCAATGAAGCCTTTAAGACATAACCACTTTTAAACTCGTAACAACAACGACGAAAGATTCTGTACTGAGCAGGGACAGAGAACGATAAAAGAACGGCAGTAGACTTGTCACAAAGGCTTTGGGTCAAGATAGTTGCGTTTTCCGAGGCGCTATACCTTGACGAACAGACACTAGATGGCGATGCTAAACGTCTTTGCATACTGGCCTGTAAAGGGGAATTACATTATTTTGCTGATGTTGTGATAATTCGGAAGCAGTACGAAAATAAATCAATTAATACATAATCTGAGTTGTGATAATTCAAGCAGTACGAAAATAAATCAATTAAATAAATTTGGAAAGAAAGCTATTCATTAACCATAAATAAATCAACATGTACAGAGACTATACGAGTGTTTGGTTTGCAGCTATTTTCACTTTAAGATGAATCTTAAGAAACGAAACTTTACATTATTTTCAATCATCTTCTAATTAACTTTGATTAGGGACATATTTACGGATACAAATTAATCACAAGTAAATTAACAAAATAGCATCGTTTCAAATGAAAATGGTGAGGTATTTTCTGAGATAAAAAACCATGACAATATCGCTCTGCAAATATTTGGGGATCACACACACATACAGGTATACATGTGCCTTTTTGACCTTATCTTATGCTTAGTATAACACTTACAATTAGTGGGAATCACATTCCTTTGGACGAATTCTCTTAGCACCTAACAATTCAAGATTACCTGTAACTCTTGCCTGCAAGACAGTAGTTAATTTTCACCTTCCTTCACAGTTCATTTGGTCTTACTAAGACAATATCTCACTTCGTACCATGGGCCAAAACCTGGCTATCTTCATTAGTTTTCAATTTACCGCCGAAGGTTGCTTTGTGGGGCTCGCAAATTCGTCTATAACTGTGAAGAGTCAAACGTGGTACTCTATATGTTTAAAACATTATTCTAGTTTTGTTGCACCTCTTAATTGAGGTGCAACATCCTTCATTAATCTTAAGCCATATTTATTTTATATTGAAATTGAAATATCCACTCCATTAATGCACAATGAATCACAAGTCTTATATTGGAGCACTCATCAAGATATATTTAAAAAACCAAGATTAATATTTGTATGATGGTGTCCAGTAGCCCTTAGGTATAAACATAAAGTTATTTTTGCACCCCACATACATAGTTGATATAACCTACAACCTAATATTATTTAAAAAACCAAGAAAGTTATAAACTAAATTACAAATTAAAAATCATGGACCATTGTAGAGGTAATGGCACTTACACAGCTAAAATTTATGATGTATTACGCATGTAAGAAATTTAAGATATGAAGAAGGATTGGGAAACGATAACATAAACGTGGCTTGACCAGATTTTTTTTCCTTCGATCTGTTGAGTTCAGAGGTCCATACCAGGTCTACTATTCACTTCAAAGCCTTGCAATGACTTTATAAGGGATCGCGCTGCAGGAAAGCCTTAAGTCAATTGGTCGAGATTCTAAATGTTACAAACCTAATATTGGTTATTAATTACCGGCAAACTTGTGTAGGAAGAATGTGGGAGTTTTTCATTGATGAATGAGAGAGAGAGAGAGAGAGAGAGAGAGAGAGAGAGAGAGAGAGAGAGAGAGAGAGAGAGAGAGAGAGAGAGAGAGAGAGAGAGAGAGAGAGAGAGAGAGAAATGTTTACCCTTACCTTAAAAATACGATACCATTTTCTATGAAAGACATAGAAAATGGAAAGACAATATCCATAACTAAAGAGAGAATAGTTATGAACGCTTCAGTGAAAGCTGTATTATAACAATAAGCTTAAAAATAAAATAACATAAAATAAACAATAATGGGAATAATCCCCCCCCCACACTTCCTATAGAATATGCCGTAGTTAACTACTGCCCCAGAGAAAATAATCGCTAAATTCCTTTGAAGAGCTTATGACTCGATGAAAAAATAATGTTTTTCTTATTTCTGACAACAATTATATGTGGTTTTAATGTTCTGTACGTTGTAAGAATAATTGCGTTTACGGTGCAATTTCATATCACTCCACTAACAGTAAATGGAAGCCAAACAAGATTTTACTTTGATTCTACTAGTTATATATATTTATAAGTGCGTCCAAAGAAAATGAAGATAATCATTCCGTACTCAGTAAGAGCATGCTTTGTATTTAGTTCAGGCTTTCCCATATTATGGTCCTCAAGTCTAAGGCCGCATTCTAAACAGCTAATTGTTCGCATTGAGCTGCTCGTATGCTACAATAATACCGGGATTCTTTAGCAATCCCAACTTAACAGTACGTAATGTCTACTAAATAGACTGAAATGAAATTTTAGACTATCAGATTTCAACAATTAAAGCCATCTCACTTACCCCATGTTCTCACTCCACTGTATCTTGCTTTCAGATCTTGCAACAAAATGCTCTTGTGATGGTAATGCTATCTTTGCATGATACCATGAATTCAAAATTTATCTTACTCTTCGAAGCTCTGCTTTATCTTCAAATATGATATCTGAATTTTTTGCTAACACGAGTAAAACCCTTATCAAATGTACAGAAGTTCGACATAGGAAATTTCATCATAAATACTGTGATTATTACCTGAGTTAAAGGAGAAATTCCATAAAGGCAAACATCAAATGAGCAGCATATATATATATATATATATATATATATATATATATATATATATATATATATATATATATATATATATATATATATAGTATGTATATATACTATATATATATATATATATATATATATATATATATATATATGAATAAAGATAAAAGGCCCATAAAACACTATTTGAACGCTCCAACCATACATTTCGTGCAATGTTTAAATAGTGTTTTATGGGCCTTTTACCTTCATATTATACTGTTGTATTAAAGTAAAAGACATTCATTCATTCATATATATATATATATATATAATATATATATATATATATATATATATATATATATATATATATATATATATATATATAATTATTCAGAAGGTCTTCCGAGGAAGGACATAAAAAAGAGATGGATAAATAAAATGAAAGAGATATTGGAAAGGAGAGACCTCAACATCCGGAACTAGACGAGAGTTCACAGGATAGGTGAATGGAGCAGCGTGTGATAAGGGGCCTCAACACGCTGTTGGTGAGCCTTCTGTGTTGGGGTATGATTCAACATTTTCAGCGTGGATGTGGCAGTGATCGTTCTCTTTCCTTGAAAGCATTTGTTTGGTCCCAGTTGAAATTCTCAGCCTTACTCGTCCGATCTATAATCACACGAATTGAATATCAACGTCAGGGGAAAAAATATGTAATGTGTACGTACGATTTATCATCAAGATATTGACCTATCGCGATTACTCTTGGATATAAAAAAAAAATAAATGTCTAAACTTCATATTTCTCTCTACCATAACAATCCAGGTTTGCTATTACTAACCGGTTTGAATAATTTCTGCCAGAGCAACGCTGAGCCTTTTTTTTTTTTTCTGTCTTCAATTTTTGGCACACTGCCCAATAAAATCTGTATCAAAATTCAGTTGTATCCAATCTTTTCGGATTCGTGATGGGGAACATTCTTTCGAATTGCTCCCCGACTCTGATGCTTTAAGCCGGTTTTCTGCGCTGTTAACGTGAGCCCCAACTCCTCCCAAACAATAAAAATTGTGCGCGCTGTTTTATTTCGTCTAAGATTTATTTTCATACCATGCTTTTCCACGAAGTTATTAAACTGGTGAGAGAGAGAGAGAGAGAGAGAGAGAGAGAGAGAGAGAGAGAGAGAGAGAGAGAGAGAGAGAGAGGATATGTAACTACTTTCTACACTACATTTTAGTAAACTGTCGAAAAGTTTTAGTTTGGTACAAAAGATTTTAAATACTTATCACGGATATCAAAGAGCCTTCTACATAATATTTGGTGTTCGTTAATGTTTACTTGTGTTTTAGTTCCCTTTGTACGTGGTTGAGTATAGTCATCTGCTTTCTTAACTACTACTGCCTAAGTACTAGTCCGCTCCTGCATCTAAGTGGAGGTTGACAGCCCATTGTTAAGCACAGCATGATGCAAATTTAATTCACATCTTGTATTCTTATAATTTTTTTAGAATTATAAACGTCTCAGACATCGTTATATTTGTGCCTTATTTCCAACTGATACTGGTTCTACGAATCGGCATTCAGAAATTTCTCAGAGGTCTTTCTCTAGTTCAGCCTAATTTCCACAAAGATGTTACTGTTCTTTTATGGCTGAAGTCAGCTGGCCCGTTTTTCAAAAGAATGTTATCTTTTCTAATAATTTCAGTGACCTTCCAGATATTGACAGGTTATGACCAACAAGCGCATGAAATGCAAAATCCAACTCCTCCATAGGTTGTTGTACAATTCTCATTGGACGTTCCATAACTGGTTGGACACAACAGAAAAATCCTTCATACCATATGTTGCTGTTCACGAAGTCCATTAGGCTAATATGTCCCTACACATCAGGTATATTCTTCAGTTAATTTAATCCACAGGCCACTTCGTTATAGGTTGAGAAGACAGTCCTTCAAACACTCTACAATAATATTTGACTCAGTTACCTTTCTTAACAGTGTACTACAGTGTGTAAATTATTATTATGATTCAGAAGATGAACAATGTTCGTAAATGGAGCAAACCCATAGGAGCCATTGACTTGAAGTTCAGGCTTCCAAAGAATATGGTGTTCATTAGGAAGAAGTAAGAGGAGATAAAGGGAAATGCAGAAAGAAGAGATCTCACTTATAAAAAAAAAAAAATAATAATAATAATAAAAATAATATAAACAGATGAAACTGTATTAAAGTGCAAGGAGAAACAGTAATAGGGTATAGTACGTAATCGATTGCAGCTTCGCTTGAACTTGTGCTAATTGCACGACATCCTCAGGGAGGCTGTTCCACAGTCCAACGGTGTGAGGGATAAAGGACCCCTGGAACTGAGAAGTTCAACAGCGAGGCAAATTTATTCCATATTGGTGCTGTTGTTCAGCAAATCTGCTTACTCTCGGCAGATAAAGGGGATCAGGGATCAATTGTCAATGTGAAAGTTCTCTGTCAAAATAAAATCTATGAAAAACTGATAAACAAG